>NC_051304.1:1200000-1500000 GCF_900681995.1 Plasmodium vinckei vinckei
ATGAAAAAAAGCCTTTAAATACAAACTACTTATTTATTTCTACCATTGTGGTAATAATTTGTTTAGGGCAAAAGATTGAATGCCCTCATTTTTATATTTCATTGTATTATACCATTTTTATCAAGACATACAAATATATGGACCATTATATATATGTATGAAATAAAGTTTTGACATATAATTAAAATTATAGCTATTTTAAAAAATTTACATAAATTTTTGTAGTTATTTTTATTTATAAGTATTTATTTAAAAAAAAAATTATAAAAACATTTTATAAAATATATATATTATATATATACATAACAATATGTCAATAATAATGTCTATCTATACATATATAACAATACAATGTCATATAAATTAGTGTATATATAGATGAATTAAAAAATAAATATATTCATGCAGATAAAATAATATGATGAATTGGGGGCCCATATGCATAGCGTTGTATAAACTACTTTCTGGATAAAGTGTGTTGAAATATGGGAGAAAATAAAAAAAATAATAAAAGGCATTATAATACCTTAATATATAATAATAAAAGAAAAGAAAAAGTAATATATTTTATTTTCCCTCAATTTGTGTGTAAATAGATACTCTAACGGTTGGCTCACGTAAACATAAATATATATATATAAATATAAGTATGGATGTACTTTTAAATATCTGCCTATTATTTCTCTATACATGGTATTGTCAATGATAATATACCTTTTCTCAATATGCCTCACAGACAAATAAGTAAATATATAAATATGCCTATATATATTCATGTACTAAGTCTGCACAAATATGCTTACAATAAATCTAATGTCTTCTTTTATGAGACCATGATGAAGATCTTGAAGCAGATCGTGATCCTGATCTAGAAATAGACCTAGATCCCGATTTTGATATGGATCTATTATTTCTTCTTCTACCTTGATAAGATGAGCTTCTAGAGTAGCTTCTTTTTTTGTCATATGCATCTCTTCTTCTGTCCATACTTCTGCTTCTACTACTAGATGTTCTGCTTCTACTTCGGCTACGGCTTCTGCTTCGACTCCTGCTTCTACTATAGCTCCTGCTACTGTAGCTTCTGCTTCTTGAATAAGATCTTCTCTTATCACTTCTTGAATAACTTCGGCTTGAATAGCTTCTATTTCTATCACCATATCTACCATATCCATCATCTCGTCTCCATGATGTTTTTTTTTGACGTATTGTTATTTTTGCCTTTTCTCCTTCATGGGATCTAAATGTTGATCCGTTGAATTTTTCAATAGCTTCAAGCATATCTTCTTTATGAAAAAAGGAAACTTCACCTGTACCATTTTTAAAAACATCTGCATGCCCACATTCCCCTGCTTCTCTAAGATGGTCTTTTAAATCTTGCCAACTACCTGAAAGGGGTAATCCAGAAACCTAAAGAGCAAAAAAAAACAAATTAGATTAATAATAGTAAATATATATAGCACTTTTAAATTATATATATATAATTATACAACAGAACAATTGACTGAGATTTATAGAAATTTATAATGAAACATAAACAATATATAATATATTGTTATATTAAAATGATCATTAGTATGAATATGTTTGTTACCTCTACAACATATCGGCCTCTTCTTGATTTTGAGCCTCTTCCCATCATTCCTCTGCCTCTTGAGCTATACTTTCCATTATCTCTAGCATTAAATGGAACTTCAACGCGTAATTTATTTCCACCAAAATCACATCCATCTTTTTCTTTAATTGCATCTGCTGCATCTCGTGCATCTTCAAATTCTATAAATGCAAATGCAGCTCCTGACACTGTTTTTTTAACGTCACATTTTAATATTGTACCAAATTTCCTAAATTCATTTTCTACATCTCTAGATGTAACATGTGATGGTAAATTACCAACATATATTCTTGAAACACTATCACGTATAGCCATTTTAATATTATTAGTTATTTATAAAGCAAATATTTTATTTATTCTTCACAGTTTTGTTAATGCTGCAGCGTATTGTTACATGTATTTTTTAATTCTATTGTATATGTATATATATATATTTTTAATTTATTTAATTAACTTAATATAGATAAAAGTATATCTAGTATGAGGAGAAAGAAGTTTGCTTGAATTATATTTCTTTGTTGAGTTGAGTATAAATCATAACATTTGAATTTTCCCTAAAATTGAAAAGTTTTGATATTCTGTTTTTAAGCTCAGTAAGCATAAATAGAAATAATATATAGTTGTGTTATATGCTTATTTTTGCTATAACTTTTCTGATTGTTTTAACGTAATTCCATTAAAAATAAATATCGACAACTATCAAATATATATAATATATGTTTATATGTAACTATATATTAGCGTGTCGAATGCTTTACTATTTATTCGAAAATATATATACTTAAATATTTTGTGGTATTCTTTATTTATTGTCTCTATTTTTTTTCTGCTGTTTTAATGAATTCCTAATTCTTAATTTCATGCTAATTTTGAAACTTCAATATAATTTTAGCCTTATTTTTTTTTTGTAACTATTTATAAAAAAAATTAATTACAAAAATATACTCACAATATTTCTTAATCAAATAAAAAGTATGATATCATTTTTTTTATAATTATGATATTTAAACAAATATGTAATTAAAAAAAAAATAAAATTAAGAGAAAAAATTATATTATGTAATGTTATATTGTTTAATTGTATATACATATGCCGGATATAATAATATATATATATATATATATATATATATAATCACAATACGTATTTTATAATTTTATTTTATACGTATTATAGAAGATATATTTATAATATATTCGGGTTTTGGGAATTACAAAGATATGTAGATTGTATGTATGTATATACAATTCCCATACAAACTATAATATATCAATGCCCATATTATATGTTTCCGAAAATGGTAGAGATAAAAAAATAGAATAAAAATTTATTTTTTGTTTTTGTATCACATATAAAAATTAGTATAATATATGGTAATTTTTATAATTTCTTTTTTTATTATATTATATATTTTTCATTTTTTTTAATTATAATAATATTTTCTTATTTTTTATATTAAAAAATATGACTCTCAATTTTTTTCAAAAGAAAAAATGTACCTTAATTGTGACTCCTATATAAATGCACAGATAAATTATACCAGTAAAAAATTAGCCCTTACAAAAGTAAATACAATTATAGTGTATCACGCATAGCAATTACATAATTATGTAATACATATTTTTTGCCAACTTATTTTAATGTAATATTATGTAAGACTTATTATTTTATTATATATTTTTTTATCCAACTAATACTTTGACATCCCTTATAACATATATATAAGAAATAAGCAGAGCATTTAAAAAGTTAAAAATAATAAAACAACAATATATAATAAGAGCTATGTAAACAGCTATAATCCTTTGTAGTATTATTATTGGCTGGATTTTTTATGGGGTTGGTGTGATTTATATATATCCCAATTTTAGGAAGTTATATATTTATTAAAAATAAGAAAAAAATACATATTTTCATGTTTAATGTTTATATGCATATTAATAGAAAGAAATCGTTACAATCTTTTTTATCCACATATAAATATTCTAAAATAATTTCAACACTACAAAAGGTGTATAAAAATAGGAATTGTTTAATAGCTATTTTTTTTTTTTTTTTTTTTTGAAAAACTTGCATTTTTACATGAACGTACAGGTATTTTTAGCTAATATTTAATAAAAAAAAAAAAAAATAGCTATTAAGCAATTCCTATTTTTATACACCTTTTGAGGGTATTATTATTGTGGGTCTTTGTAGAGCCATGGTTGTAGATATGAATATGACAAATGTATGAGTGTGTTTGTCATTTTTTCTTTAACTTTTTTTGTATATGCTAAAATAGATTTAAACAGAAAGTTAAATCATCTGTTTGAAATATGACATTACACAAATTATTATTTTCTTGAAAATAAACAAATAAATATGCATATAGCAAAATATGTGTAAATAACGATTGGCGGATAAAAATGTTTATTGATCGAATTGAGAGTCTTTTATATTATGATAGTATTTCACTAACTTATTCAAATATTAATAATAATAAATATCATCAACTTTATTTTTTAATTTACTACTATATTTTTTGTAATCTCATTATCACATATGTGTGTAAAAGTTTTAAATGATAGCAATACAATAAAACTTGTAAGATTAATAAGGTTATTCTTATTTTTTTTATTATATAATCATATATATGGTTTGCTTGTTTTTTAAAAGAGATATCAAAAAACTCAATTAATTTTATACAATTTTTCATGAATAAAATATTTTGTTCCTATAAGCCAATAAAATAATAAATAAACATTTATAAAAAATAGTGTTATACAAAAATATTTACATAACACATAATTGTATGTGTATGTTTTACAAAAACAAATGGGAAACAATAATGTCTCATATAAGAGAATATGTATTTCATCAAAGACATAAAAAAAAATAATTGTATCAATTCAAATAAATAAATAATATTATATATTTTTTTTTAAAACAAATCCAGGCTCTAAGATAAGTAAAAAAAAATAATAGAGCACCATTTATTTATATATATAATAATACCCATACACATGTATGTACAATATATATTGATGGAAATTCTTTATTATTATTTTTTTTTTTATTCTATTAAATATTTCCCACCATGTATTTTTTTTCATTTTTTCTCAATTTTTTCTCCATATTAGGGTATATTATATAAGTAGGCTCGGAGAAACAAATAAATACATTTAAATAATAAATAAATACATTAAATTATGTATTAAAAAATATGCTAAAAATAAAGCCAACAAGGGCTTACTAAATTGCACAACAAAAGGTGTTTTATATTATCATGTCATAATATATTTTTTTCTCGCATTTATTCACACATTAATGTATTATATATACTTATTTATTAAAATATTTTATGTATAAGAAAAATACATAAATGCATTTATTTTCCTAAAATGAAAATAATTATTAACAAGCTCTGACCCAATTACAAACGTATTTTATCTTATTATATACAATCCTTTTAGTGTATTTTTTTTATTTATATTTTTTGCAAATATTTATAAAGTTATGAAAATGTTTTGATATATATATATCGAGACATATAATGAAAAGCGAAAATACTTTACTTGCATAAGCCCGCAAATGTAAATTAAAAAAATATAAAAAATAATAATAAATATTAAAATAACAAAATAAAAATAAAGACGATACAAAGCATAAATGACAATTTTTGAAAAAGAAGAAAAAAGAAAAATATAATAATGAGCATTTTATTTTAAAAAAAGAAAACTGAAAAATACACAACCAGGAATGCTAAAAATACTTATTTGAAAGTATAACTAGTATGTGTGTATTTTTTTTTTTCATTTCAAACTTTTAGTAAAATTTATTGGGAATATTATCAAGGAGCTTATGTATAAATATGTGTATATGTTATGAAAATATAAGTATAATATATGCGTGTGTATAAAATATAAATATACAAGCATAGTATATGTGTGTATATGCACATATCTAAAGACTAAGTTATATATATATGTATGCTATAAAACCTCTTAAGGATATAAAAGGGGTTTATATAGAGACTAGCCATAAGTGTGCATATAATTTTTGAACTTTGTAAAAAAAGAAAAAAACAGGTTAGCAAAAATGAGTGAAGCATTGGATGTAGATAATGCCAAAGAAAAGATAAACTTTATGTTTACCTATTGGAAAAATAATAATAATAAAGACTTTGAAAATAGTAATGCATTCTGTATTTTATCTGGTAAATCTAGCAAAGATGATAATGCAACGATTCAAGAACAGTTTCAGATGTGGCTTTTAGGATATCAACTTACAGAAACTTTTTTTTTATTTTCCAAAAAAAATGAAAAATTAATAATACTTACAAGTGATAAAAAAAAGAAATTTTTACAACCATTATTAGATAAGACGGATAACATAACAATTTTAGAACGAAATAATAATGATAATAGTGAGAATTTTGAAAAAATAAAAAATGAAATAAACATGTATGATAGTAAAGAATTATTAATTTTAAAAGATAAAGATTCTACTGGAAGTTTTTTTGAAGCATGTTATAATTTTATTAAAAATTTGAATAAAAATGAAATAGATGTAAATAATAATATAAAAAATTTATTAAATCTTAGATCTAAATCAGATGTAAAATTACAAAAATCAGCTAGTGATATAGCTAGTATTATAATGAAAAGTGTTTTGATAACGACAATTGAAAATTCATTAGATAGTGAAGAATATGAAAGCCACAATAAAATAAAAGAAAAAGTTTTAAAATTTAATGAAAATAAAAAATGTGTTGTTAAAATAAAGGATAAATTAAAAGCAGATATAGACGATATAGATGTTATATATAGTACTGTTCAAAGTGGAAATAAATTTGTATTAAATTTTAAAAACACAAATGATAATAATTATTTATCACAAAATGATGGTACTATAGTTATAGGTTTAGGTGTCAAATATAAAGAATTGTGTGCAAATATAAATAGAACCTTATTATTAAATGCTAAAGAATATCATAAAGAACTTTATAATTTTACTTTTTCTATACAAAAATACATAATTAATGATTGTTTAAAATATAATGCATCTTTTTCAGATGTATATAAAAAGGCTATACAATATATTAAAGATAATAAACAAAATTATCAAACAATTGGAAATATAAATTTAGAAAATTATTTTATAAAATGTTTAGGTCATGTTATAGGTTTTGAGTTTATGGAAAAGGAATTTTTAATCACAACAAATAATTCAAATGCTACGATTGAAAAAAATACATCTTATAATATTTCTGTTGGGTTCGAAAATGTACAATTACCAGATTCTAAAAATGTATTCTCAACATGGATCAGTGACACTGTTTTTATTAACGACAAAGAAGAAGTAACTATACTTACAGATGCAATAGGTAAAGAAATAAATACTATATCATATGAATTAGAAGAAAGTGAAAGTGAAAATGAAGAAGAAGATAGTGAAGATAATAAAAAACAACGTGGAAAAGAATCTAAAAATGTAAAAAGAGAAGGTAGCGATTATGATGAAAGTGATGATGACGATGATGATAGTAATAACAAATCTGCTAAAGTCAAAAAAGAAAAAAACAAAAATGGAGATAGTGATAATAAAAAAAAAATAGGAATATCAGCAAGTATATTAAATAATGCATCTAGTGTTATAGTATCAGACCGATTAAGAAGACGAAATAAAAATTCATTAGCTCATAATAATGAACAAGAAATTGAAGAATTAAATAAAAGACAAAATGAATTAAAAAATAAAAAAATTGATGAGATTAAAAGTAGATTTTCAGAAGGTACTAATGAATATAAAGATTTAAATAAAAAAAATATAAAAAAATTAGAAGATATTAAATCATATAATGATGCAGATTTAATTCCTCGTGATTTAAGATCAAATATAATACATGTTGATAATAAACATGAATCTATTTTATTACCTGTAAATGGTGCACATATACCTTTTCATGTATCTACAATTAAAAATTTAAGTTCTAATTATGAAGATAATAATGATATATTTGTTTTAAGAATAAACTTTCAAGTTCCAGGAAATCAGGGATCACAAAAAGGAGAGTTTAATGCTTTCCCCAAATTAAATGAAAAAGAAATGTATATTAAAGAATTAATATTTAAATCAAATGATGAGAAACATTTACAATTTGTTGTTAAACAAGTTAAAGAATTAATCAAACAAGTGAAACAAAAAGAAGTAGAAGCAGATGTAAATGATTCTAAAACTTCAAATGAAAAATTAGCTTTAAATAAAAGTGGTAGAAGAATAGTATTACGGGATTTAATGACAAGACCTAATATATTTACTGGAAGAAAAATCTTAGGAACTTTAGAATTACATACTAATGGTTTAAGATATTCTGCAAATTCAAGAGGAACCACAGAATTTATTGATATTTTATTTGATGATATTAAACATGCTTTTTATCAACCATGTGATGGACAATTAATTATATTAATTCATTTTCATTTAAAAAGATATATTATGGTAGGAAAAAAAAAAACATTAGATGTTCAATTCTATTGTGAAGTAGGAACACAAATAGATGATCTTGATCGAGCTAAAGCTCGAAATGTATATGACCCTGATGAAATGCATGATGAAATGAAAGAAAGAGAACAAAAAAATAAATTAAATCTTATTTTTAAAAATTTTGTACAACAAATGCAAGATATATCAAAAATTGAATTTGAAATTCCATATCCCGAATTAACATTTTCAGGGGTACCAAATAAAAGTAATGTTGAAATTTTTGTTACTGCCAATACTATTAATCACTTAATTGAATGGCCACCTTTTATCTTATCTGTTGAAGATATTGAAATTGCATCTCTAGAAAGAGTACATCATGGTTTAAGAAACTTTGATATGATTTTTGTTTTTAAAGACTATACTAAACCTGTAAAAAGAATTGATGTTATACCTATTGAATATATAGATACTATTAAAAAATGGCTAACCACTATTGATATTGTATATTATGAAGGAAAAAATAATTTACAATGGGGAAATATTCTTAAAACAATCCTTGCAGACATTGAATCTTTTGTTAATTCCAAGGGATTCGATGGATTTTTAGGAGAAGAAGATGATGAAGAAGAGCAATCTGCTGAAGATGAAGATGAGGATGACGAATATGAGGTCGACGAATCCGAACTGGTAAGTCTCATCTCTACCTTCTAACTTTGCTATACTCTCTAATTTTGTTACGTTTTCTAATTTGTTTCCATATTTTCATTACCCTTCCTTTTCTTTTTTTTCAGAGTGCCGAAGATGATAGTGAGTATGACGATAGTGAAGAAGAAAGTTTAGCCACAGAAAGTGATGGAGATGAAGAGGTTGAAGAAGATTCAGATGATGAAGGATTATCATGGGATGAGCTTGAAGAAAGAGCTAAAAAAGGTAAATCAATATATACAGTAAAATACGATAAAATTTTCATGGCTATTAATTTAATTCCTGTTTATTGACAGAATAAATAATATCGACAAATATATACATGCATTTTTTTCTTCTTTATTTTCTATTCCTTAGACGACAAAAAACGATTTGCCTATCAAAGTGACGATGGTGATGATAGTGAAGGATACAATAGAAGAAAGAAGAAGAGAAATTAATTTTACAGATTATTTATAATTTTTTTTTCATTTATTAATTTTTGGCTATTTTTATAACACTTTATTATTCATTCTGTTTATTATCATAAGTGTATTACCTACCCAATTGAAGTGCAAATATAGAAAGAATCTTACTATTATTTGTAACTGGTTTTTTTTAGCATATATATATTAATTATATTTTATTATAATAAAGAAAGTAAGCACACATATGTGCATTTATTTATGTATTTATCCTTTTACATATATTTTGGCTCTTTTTACAAATGTCAGAAGAAGTTTCTGCAAATGTACACATACTTACGTGTATAATTCATCCATATTTATATGTCCACTTTTTCAAAACAAAGAGAGCGCTTTCCTATTACTCTCTCCTTTTTTTTAATCATGTTATTTTTTTTCCTTTACTTTTTCTTTTATTTTCATTTCAAACAAATATTTAAAATCGAAAAATGATATTTATATAAAATGAGCAAAGGGATTTATATATTTCCTTGTATATTATAAATATGCTCACCCAACTGATTGAATATTTTATTTAAAAATTATAATAAAATAAAAATAAAAAAAAATAGAAATACGTGTGTGCAGCTAGCTAAAAACAAATAGGAGTATATGTACATCCAAAAGAGACATTATTTACATGCATGTTCATATATTTTTTTCGCTATGTTTGCATATACATATAACAATCATAGGATACAAAAAGAATTATCTTTAATTCAATTGCTTATCATAAGAACAGCCCTTTTCACTAATTTATAATCTCTTATATCTGAATTGTTAAAAATATTTTTGGAATTTTCAAAATGTTCTACTATTTGAAATCCTTGATTTTTTATAAACAAATTTTCTTCCAATATAATAGGAGTATTATTTGGTTCTTTGTTTGTATTTTCAATAATTGATGCACCATCTAAATATAAATTTGTAATAATAGCATCGGATTTTATCCATAAAGTAGAATTATTCTTTATGCTTATGTTACCTTTTATTTTGTTTATTAGCTGAGTTAATGTAAAAGCAAATTGTGGCTCAATCAACACTTTAGGTGGCATAATATATGGGGTTCCATTCATAAATTGAATATCCATTTTTTCTAAATTTGTTTTTTTTTTATTATATATACATGCTAATTCTATAAAAGCACAATTGCTATAATATAAATCTGCTTCTGCACTATATATACATTCTGGGTGTATATTTTTTTGAATTTTTTTTTTTGCAATAATTCGGTTATTTTTTACTGATGAAAAACATAAAATTCGGTTTAACTCAGTGACACCTACTTTATTATTGTATTCGTTTTCATATTCATTTTTATTTTTTTTTTCATCTTCATTCTTTTCTTGTATCTTGTCGTTCCCTTCTGTCTGGTTCGAATTTTTAGTAAAATATAAATATACAAAATCTTGCATCATACATTCAATTCTTGCTGGACTTACAAAATTCTGTTTAGTATCATCCGAATATTTTGGATTGATATGTTCTGGTACTATTCCATTTGTTTTTTTTAATATTTCATTATATTTCCCTATTTCAAATATCAAGGAATTAGTATTACCAGAGTATAATGAACATCCATCTTTATCAACAACATCTGTTTTTGATAAATTTTTTAATATTGTTTCAAAAATATTATATTCTATATTTACAACATCTATTGTTTTTCCACTGTTTGTTAATTTACAGATTGTTCCTATTTCTTCACCAGGCTTTCGCGATATAGCTAAAAAGTTCATATGCAATTGCTTCTCTATAGATACACCTAAAAAAGCAAATAAAACCTTCATTGCTAAAGCATTTGTATCCTGAAAAAAATATAAATATTTATATCCCTTTTGAATGAAATCATCGAGTTGTATATGCTTTTTAATTAATGTATGTATATCTCCATGCCCATGAGGTTTTTTAGACAGATAAAAAGTATTATTTTTATAAACATAATCTAAATGAGATTTATTATTTTTAAAGCATAAAACATTTCTTTGTTTTAATAAATATATTTGGTTTTTTTTTAAAGAAAAGTAATTATTTTCTTCTAAAAATTTGATTGCACTTTCATAAGTATCATCAGATAACATAATTATAAAAGGTATATCTATTTCTTTATTTTTATTTTTTTTAATAAAGTCTTGAAAACTTTTTAAATAGTTACAATAATATTCAATATAGCTTTTTTCGGATATTATACTAGTTAATAATTTTAATTTTATATCATTATAATTTAACCTTTCTCCTAGTCCTCCTGCTAATAAAATAAAACAAACTTTATCAATATATTCCAATCCTATTTTTTCATAATAAAGATATTTTTCAATAGATGAAATATTCGATTCTATATTATCTTCCTCTACTTCATTATTTTTACATTCTGTCTTGCATTTTTTGAGGCCCATCTCTTTAAACTCTTTATAATGTTTCTTTCCCTTTTTAATATTACTCCCATCGAAATCAAATGTAGCATTTAATATACATTTCTTTTCATTAATTGTATCATAAATTTTATTATTTTCTAATAATGATATATTTATTGGCAATGTTGCATTTTTATCCAAATATTTAAATTTGTTTTTTATATCAACAACATGCCCATTATTATTAAAATGAGACAATTCAAATTCCTTAATATTTTTTTCATACTTTTTAGGAGAACATATATCTGATACTTTATTATCTACATTACCTTGAGATAATAATTCTTTTAAATGAAAATTTATTTTTACTATATTATCTGGGTGTTCTATTATATAATTTGAATATTGATCAGTTTCATTTTGTGATTTTTTAAAAAGCATTTTTGCTTTTTCTACATATTTAATTAATCCACCAGGATATTCTTTTTCAAATTCTTTGATTTGTTTAATGACATCAAAAATATTTTCTTCATTTAATCCTTCATGATTTAAAAGATCGGTTTGATCTGCTTTAATTAAATATTCAACATATTTTTTGGCATCAGGATTATCGGTTTTTTTTATTAATTCACAAATTTTTCCCATTACATAAGGATATTCCCTTTATACAAATAAAAATAAATTAAATATAATATTATAATGTTATATATTTTTTGTCTTTTTATATTTTTATAAGAATAAACAACAAAAAAATAGATAGTTTATGATTGTATGTGTGTGTATAATATATAACTAACGAAATACTAAGTTGTGTTTAGTGAAAATGTGTGGTGAAAAAAAAAATTTAAGCAAACAAGAGCATAGTACATATATAAGTGTATATACCTATTAATTAGACAAAATATATTTCTTATATTTTATTATGCTGAAAAATATGTCATTTATTTTATATATATTTTTGACCCTTACACTAAAAGTCTATAAATAAAATATATCAATTATGTTAGACATATTATATTTGTGTAACACACCAAACTAGCCATTTTAGTAATTATCATTTTTTTTTAATCTATACATAAAAAAAAAAAACAGCCAAAATAGCTATGCATATTTTTTTTTTAACTAGCTAAAAAATAATATGATAAAAATAGGCATACCAATAAATTGTATAGAAAAGGATACTAAGACATGTTTTTATCAAAATTTAAAATAATATAAACATGTGTTTATAAAAGTATTTTTATTTTTTAAGGTTACTAGACCGAAGTTTATTTATTTTAACATTTTTCCCCCTTGTATGCATATGCCTATAATAATGATTGTATTTATATTTTGGGGGAATTATGGAATAATTTTCAGATTTGATGAATGTATTAAATAACTTTTTTAACTAGTAAATTTCAAACAAATTATATGCATAATTAAGTTCGTATAGTTTATGAAAGAAAAAAAAATTATGTTGCATAAACATGTAAGTATATAAATTTCGGTAAATTCGGAAGAGGTAACTGTATAGGCCATTAAAAACACATTTCTAAGTATTAAGGAGATATTCTGTTCCCCCGTTCAGATTTTTTTTTTTTAATTTAGACTTTAGCTCATTTTGTATATTACCTTTTGAAAATTTTATATCACTTGAAATGCTTTCTAAGCTCTTTATTTTATGATAATTTTTATTATTGTATAATAAATCATTATATCTAAGGGAATTTAAATTTTCATTAATTTTAGACAGATATATATATTCGATACTTTTTCTGAGGGAGTTTTCAATACCCTCAATTATTTTCCCCATATTTTCTATATGAAAAAATTTATCTTTTATTAAATTAATATCTGATATTTTTTTTGGATTTTCTAAAACTTTATTAACAGAAGCAGACAATATAGTTTCATTTTTTTGAACTATAGAAATATTTAAAGTTGTAGATATTTGATAATGTATAATTGAGTGGGTTATATTTACCTGTATTAAATGTGTACCTTCCCAATCCATATATGTATTATTACTATAATTTTCTTTTTTTTTTATCATAAAACATGCAACAAACCCATCTTCTATTGGATTAGGCCATAAATAAACAGATGATAAACCATTTATATAATAAGCTTTTCGATATCTTTCAAATATTTCATTATATAATATTTCTAAACTTCTTAAAGGTTCAGATGGTATATAACCATTGGGAAAATTTTCTGGATAATATAAATTTGTATATGGAGATCTATATGATTCTTTTTCCTTATTAAACATATTACCTAAAAAATATTTTTTTTCTTTATTATCAAATTTAATTTTAATTGGGCCTTCCTTATTTATTAATATATTATTTGTTAAATTTTTGTCTATTTTTGACAATATTATTATTGTTTCTTCAAAGAGTCGTGCAGGTAAAATGTTACATATGTTTAATACTGCATCGATTTTGCCTTCGCTATTTCTTGTGTCGTCCATAATTTAGTTTTTTATATGGTTACTTATTTATTATTGTTTTATGCTAGTAATTAGTATTGATGTGGTAAAAAATGTAGCTATTTTAAAAGAATTTTTTTTTTATTTCATGTACAGAAATATAGGTATACACTTACTCTAATTTAGTCATTGATATATATATTTTTTTTTTAATTTAGATTTTTTGTCTTTACCATTATATAGTTCAGCTTATCCATTTATTACCAAGCATATAAAGTATGTATTATGTAATATAAGAGAATTTATAATTTTTATTTTTTACAATTTTTATTGAAAATATTTCTTGTTTGCACAATTTTTAAATATTGAGCATATAAACATTAAGAGTAAAGTCATTTATTTCGTTTATTTTCCAAAAAAAATATGCACACTTACAAGCCATTTAATCACCTAATTGTTGTATGGTAAGGTGGAATTACTCTGAAAGCGGTATTACAATGTCATATTAATAGGCCAACTACACATCAAGCATATATTTTGGATGTTTTTTTTTCTATATTATTATACTATTCTTATATAAATATTTTCTTTGTAATTATTTCCCCATGCAATTTCGTCATTATATGTATGCAAACTTTTAAATTTGTTAATTATAAAAAAATATTTATTCATAGCACTAAAATATTTTGAAGGATAGGGAATAATGAGCATTGAATATATATGCAAATATTGCATGTACTTATAATACAAAAAGTAGCTAATACCTCAAATCATATGTCTATTATAAGACCATTTAATTTCATTCAAAATATTTTTAATTGTACAAGCAAATTTCAATAATGTTGATACTTATTCTTAAATGTGGTAAAATGAGAAAAGGACAATATTGTAATTATCCCCCAAAATATAATTTTAAAATGCTTAACAATCATATTTTTTTTTTATTAAAACGATATACTCTATGATATATATTATACTAAATAAAAACATTTAAAAGATATTTTTTTTTGTGTATAAAAAGGGAAAGACAAAAGCATTGAACTTTATAAGTATTATACGTATGTAACTGTTCTAATACATATTTTGTATTTTTATAAAACTATAGTTATTTATATATTTTCAGGTAACCATTTCCCATTCAAATATATGGAAATTTGTTGCATACATGTGCATATATAGAGAGAGATACATAAAATGGTTATTCTTTTTTGTATATCATATGCTAAAATATAAACCTACAAACCTGACATAAATGATTCAGAGAAAACTTATAAAGCATTTATTCCGTTTACAATTATTGCCACTACGGCTGCTATATATATTTTTTATTTATAGCATGGTCATGGGTGAACTATACCTTTTAGCTAATAATAATAGAAATATACATATATTAGTACAAACATGTAAATGTATAAAATTTACATCATTTAAAAAGAATAACCCTCAGCCTTATTCCTCATACTAATTACAATTATTTTATTTTAATAATATATTCAATCTACATTATGAAAGAAATGTGACAACAGTGAAAATTTATATCTACATATTTTCATATATATAAACTTAAAAATTTTAATTTAAAGTTAACAAGAAATAATTAAATATTTTATTTAATATTTATTATATATAATTTATCGAAACATATTTAATAAAACATGAAATGTATGAATATAGCTTTATTCGTAAATTGGAACCATAAATAAAAATATATGTAAAATATTTATATTGTATTATATATACGTAATATATATATGCTTACATTCGTGCACAATACACGTTATATATATTAACTACATAAGCAAACTTTTTTTCTACCTCCCCCAAAAAATATAAAACAATATAAACCCTAAAAACAAAAAAAAAACTAGCTATTATTTTGCTGATATATTAGTAATAATGATAAAGTATACATACGTAGGTATGTTGAAAATAAAAGTAAATAAATCATAAATATTCGCAAAATTAAATAATAGAATATAACTGTGATAAAAAAAATAAGTTAACATATGTAGGAAAAAATTGTAACAAATAAATATTTTTTAAATTAAGCAAATAACTTAAAAAAGAAACATCGAGGAAAAATAGAAAAAAAAATACAAGTGTGGAATTAGGGAATTTAAACATAGGAAGAAAATTAAGCTTATATAACTCCACGAACAGGTAAATCACATAAATGTAAATATATATAAAATATATTTTTATTATTATATGCTTATAATTGTATTTATATATTCATGTTTTGGAAAAACGTATCACATATGCTATAAATAAAGTATTTAAAAAAAATACTCCCAATAACAACTTTATCATACAAATAATGAATATTATGTGATAAATATATTTATTATTTCTTTTTAATTATTTTTCTATTTTGTTCATAAATTTTTTGTATTTTTTTTTTTTTATCTACTGTTATCCTAATTTTTTATGACTAATCAGCTTTTATTTTGGCTATTTTTTTTTTTTTTTTACCATGTTCAGGTAAATTACAATCTTCGTGAAAATAAGGTATAGCTTTATTATATAGCGAAAAAAACAAAAATATAGTGAATTAAATTAAAATTAAACAAGTGAAATATATAATATTACCAAAGAAAACACAGTATATGTGTCGTTGCTAAAGAGATTGGTAAAATAAATTTACGTGAACAAGCCTCAAGAGTTAATTGCATAGCTTTAGAGCAAACACGCATAATACACACACCAATTTATATTTGTATATGTATGCAACTGTATACTCTAATATATATATATGAATAATGGTTAAAGTTGAAGAAAGCGAATTAAGCGACAAGGAACTTGTCGATTTTTTATCAGATGACAGTGATGATGGAAATGAAACTTTGTTAAATAAAAAATATGCAGGAAAAGAAGCTTTGATTACACTTGAAACAAAGTTTCCTAAAATTGTTACAATATTAGGTATACCAAAAGTAGAAGAAGAAAAACATAGTAGGTTAGCAGAGGTTTTAAAGAAATTATTTATAAGGCATTTAAGTGCCAAAATAAGTGATTCATCAATAATGAATATAAAAATCCATATGCCAGTAGATAACGAAAAAAAAACAAAAGGAATATGCTTTGTTACATTTCATGATAGTTTTCAAGCAAATGAAGCAGTAAAGGTATTAAATAAATTAAAATTGGATGCAAAACATTTATTAACAGCATCAAAAATGGATGATATAGAAAATATAATAAATAGGGATGAACGTGTAATGCCTATAAATGTTGTTGGATTTACAAGAGAAAAAATAAGATGGTGGTTATATGATGAAAAATGTAGAGAACAATTTATTGTTCGATATGACAGCCATTTTGAAGTTCATTGGTTAGATCCTTTAGAAAAAGAACCACAATTAATTTATACTACATTTAAAAAAAATGCTCCATTTTCAAGTGTCCAATGGAGTAACCAAGGGTCATACTTAGTCAGTTTTCATAATCCAGGTATAGCATTATGGGGTGGAGATAATTTTGAAAAATTAATAAGACTACAACATAAAAGTGTTAAAGATATAAGTTTCTCACCAAATGAAAATTATGTATTAACTTGGGATGGTACTCCTGCTTCATTAAGAAATGAAAAATCTATTTGTATATGGAGAGTAATAACAGGAAAATTGCTTCGTTCTTTTATCACACCTGAATATAGTCCAAGAGAAAAAATATTCCCTCACTTTTTATGGAGTCCTGATGATAAATATATTGCATGTATAGGAAAACAAAAAGAAGTATATATATATGAATTGCCATCTATGTTATTATTAGAAGATCGTGAAAAAAAAAGAACTCCATTAAAATATTCAGTCGTTAAAGAATTTGATTGGTCACCTGTAGATAATATAGTTTCTATTTGGATCCCTGAAACAAATAATACACCAGGAACTTTGATATTAGTAGAAATTCCATCTAGAAAAGAATTAGTATCTAGAAAAATTTATGATGTTAGTCAAGCATCTATTCATTGGCAAAGTAAAGGAGATTACTTATGTCTTAAAACAACCATTGTTAAAAAGATTGGAAAAAAAGGAAAAAAAGAACACACACAATTAGAAATATTTAGAATGAGAGAAAAAAATATACCTGTAGATAATATACAAATCGAGGGAGTAAAAACAAAACAATTTCATTGGGAAGAATCAAATAGTAATAGATTTGCATTAATAGTAAGAGATGAAGCTACAAGTAGACAACAAATAAGATTTTATAAAATATTAAATAAAGGTACTACGAGAAATGTAAAATGGACTAGTACATTTGATATAAACAATCAAATGAATTTTATGAAATGGTCACCACAAGGAACCTTTTTTATATTAGCTTCCTTACTATCAGAAGGAATGCTATATTTCTGTTTTTTAAATTCAAATGATGAAGTTGAAGTAATACATAAAGATGAGCATTTATTAGTAAATTCTGTTGCATGGAGTAATTGTGGTAGATACCTTGTTACATCTGTTTCGAATTTATCTGGTATATCAAGTTCTAATTATAAAGAAGAAAATAGTGAAACAGGCTTTTATATATGGACTTTTCAAGGTAGATGTTTAATGACTGTTAAAAAACCATCATTTTATCAATTCTTTTTTAGACCTCATCCAAAATCACTATTTAGTGATAAATTGAAAATTGATATAAAAAATAATCTAAAAGATTATTCTAAAAAATTCGATGTTATAGATGAAAAAATTAGAAATTCTAAAAAGAACCAATTAATTTCAGAAAGAAAAAATGTTGAAAATTCATTTAATGAAAAATTGGAGAAAATCACAAAATTATTTCAATCCTTTAAAGAATATGAATTGTTCAGAAGAAATTGGGAAACATTTGAAAGCCAATTTGAGTGGGAAGAAAAAACAGTTGTCATCGAACATGTCCTTTCTGTTAAGCAGGAAATCTTCGCATAGATTTTCTCTCACATATTCATTTATATTTGTGTGTGTTTGGATATAGAGATGATATACACTTTACTGAGTTTTGAGAAGTTTGCTATATGTTGCTTCTCTTTTTTTTATTATTTATTAGTGTCCTTTTTTCTTTTTTTTTTTTTTAACTTTTTATATTTCTTTACACGTAATAATGCTAATGTAAATTTACCCACATAACAAAAAACTTTAATACATGAAATATTTTTAATTTTTAAAATAAATATGCGTATTCCCCTAACGAATTTGGGAAAATGCCATATGTACACATTTTGTGTTATACAAATTATATGAGAAGGTAGATATACATTTAAAAAGGAGTTCATCTTTGGCATATTTCTTTATCACCTCTTTCTAAATAATTTTGTGAGATACTTTGGAAAATCAAACACTTTTCCTTAAACTATAATGCGTTATTCTTGTATAATCCACTTGGACATGAACTTGCCAAGATTGTCAATACTTGCTGGTGGGTCGCCAGAGGTGCATAAATATTTGGCACCATCGGCAAGTTGCTGTATATTTTTGATAAGCCTAAAATTTTGGTCATACATTTTACGTATAGGCCCAATGATCGGATCTAATACTTTTGTAATTTCAAACAATAGCAATTTTAAATTATTTATATGTGGCTTAATAAAGAAAAGTAAGCCATTATGATGTTTATCTCCATTTCTATATAGCCAAATACTTTTTGGACGGGCAATTTGAATTCCATATTTTTGTATACCAAGGATTCCTGGGGTAACTATCAAATTTTTTTCTTTTTTTTTTCCTTTTTCAGATTGATTTATTCCAATAGGAGAGGAATATTGAGAAATAATATTTTCATTTTTTATATTTTTATGTATTTCTAAATTTTTAGATAAATAATTATCCATATCCTGTTCATTCAATTTACGTTTTACCAATGCTTCGAATTTTTTTTTATGAGTTCCTGTATAAAAAGTTTGATCTGTTAAACGTTCAAATACGCTTGTATATTGTTTGTTTTTTTTTTTTTCATATAGCATATTATTGTTAATATTTTTTATATTATCATCCTCGTTATTCCCCTCATTATTTATAAAATCAATTAAGAATATGTCTCTTGGACTTGAAAAATATTTTTGAATAGGTACAAATTTATTTTCTTCTATATCGGAAAATATTTCAGGGAATGCCATTTTGTTCATATTGGGCTGTCTAACTAAGACAGGAATATGAAAGTTTGACAAGGATTATTAAAAATGTTTTATACTATATTGATTTTTTTGTCAAAATGCAAATTAAATAAAATAGTAAAAGTAATTAAACACAAGCCAAGGATATATGTTTCCCCATTTTTATATATTACTACCCAAAATGCTTTTACTTTTTATTTCGAAAATAAATAGTCTAAAAATTATTATCATACCTTATTCATTAAAAACAGCATAGTTGTTTATTTCTCTTAATTTTTATATTAAAAATATGTGAATAGCATAATAATATATTGTTTGCTAAGGAAAAATAATATGTTGAAATTAAATTTTGTTTAAAATAAATAAACATATATATATTAGTATATTCCTTTCAGTTTTAAGTTTCATCAATTGTGTGTACATACATGTAATGGCAAATATATTTTAAATAAAAAATTGAAACAAAAGTAAAACAAAACAATGTCTAAATATTATAACACACATGCATAAAAAAAAAAAATAAAAACAAAAAAATAACTATAGTTTTCATATAAAAATGGCACCATAAATAGGTAATTAGTCTCTTATGAATATATAAATATATTTTTATTTTTTATATATTTCCCACTATTTTACTACTCACAATGATTTCTATAAATGATCAGAGGAGTGAAATATATTTTTATGGTTAATAGACCCTTCAGTTATTACATTTATATTTCCTTTTATTCGAATATCTGGAAATATTAATGAATTAATTTTTTCTGAATGTTCAGAATTTTGTTCGATTTCTTCCCTGTACTGGCAATGTTTTAGCCAAGCGTTCATAAAATCAGCTGGTGGTAAAATTGTTTGCAAATAATATAAAAAGTTTTCATTCCACATTATTTCATTAAATTGTCTTTTTAATTCATATTCCTCACTTAATATTGAAGACATTTTTTTATCGGTAGTTGTATGTAGTTGTTTTACTAAATCTTCAAGAACTGTATATACATTTTTTTCTGCCTCATTCATATTTAAGCTGACTTGTTCATGCAATTTATCAATTTTTTCAAGTAAATTATTTAAATTTTTTTTTCTTTCTTTAATAAAATTAGACGGTTTACTGCTATGCTGCATTATAGCATTATATGCCATTTTTAATGAAATAATGGTATCACTATTATTATTAAAATTGAAAAAGTTTGAATTCGATAAATCTTTGTGTGCATGGGTACACATACATAAGTTACATATAGGAATATGACACACTGTACAAAACATATCAACTTCATTTTGTAAATGGATTTTGCAATTTCCAAAATTTGATTGAGCTTCATTTAATGTTTTTCTTATGTGCTTTTTAACAAGTTTATTTTGAGAGTGAATAATCTCATCACATTTTTCACATAATTTTACTTCATCCGATTCACAATAATATAAAGAAGGTGCATTACCACAATAATCACATAAAGGAATAGAAAAAACTTCTTCAGCACTAGGGTCACATTCAAATTGTATCAAATAACGAGGAAGCAATTGAGAGCTATCATAAATTACATATTCATGATTAAATGTATAATAGGGTAAAACCCCATAGGATGGCATTATATCACCACCTAAATCTAAATTTATTTCCTTTTCATTATTATTATTTTCCTTATTTTTATAATGAATAGTTAAAGAATTAACTAAATTTGCACCACCATTCTTTTCGTTATTCCCACAATTATTACTATTATTTTTCCCTTTTTTCTTGATAAATATACTATCATATTCCATAGGTAATATATCTCTATCATATGAATTAATTTCATCTTCATTAACAGAAAGTGATAACCCAACCCCAACGTCACACACAAAAAATTCAAATATCCCTCTTTCACCTGATAATAAAACATTTTCACTTTGCTCCATAATTCTTTGTTTTAGTGACTTTTTACCTTCGTTAGACCCATTTTGCTCATATGTGAGTTCATATGTATTGCTATGGGGGTTATCCTTATTAAGTGATATCAATGGAAATCCGGGTATGCTATATAAATAAAATACATAAATAAACAAGTATGAAAATTTACATACATATAAATATATTTATGTTATACTGTTTTTATGAAATAATATAAACTTACTTGAAATTTCCGATGGATAATTTTAATCCCTTTTTTGAAATGGAAAAACCTCGTACGCAAACATCTTGAATGGTATTATTCATATCCATTGAAGAAGTATCGATAAAACTTTTTAAAACAAGTTTCTCGAAATTTCGTTTTTTAAATTTGTTTACTACTTCGATTGGGGATATATTCCATGCTTGCACTAATTTTACTCGAGATGTTCTGGCATTCATCTGCAAAAAATATTCTAGTGTTAGCCATTCTTCTGAATCCCTAAAAATTTGTGTTAAATTATTGTCCAAAATGTTTATGTCTGCTCCTAACGGATTATAAGCCATTGTTATCCTAAAACTTAGTTCTTCATTTAATAGGCGAATTTGCTTAGTAAAGAAGTATAAATAAATATACTGAGTAATATATTTGTTTTTCTGACTGTTTTAAAAGGTATTATTACAATATTATGCAATTCATTGTTTATTTTTAATAATTTATATTCTGTTACTAAGGATACACAAATAAAATGTCCATACGTGATGATAATATTTTTTTTACTTAAAAACGCAAACGGAATACAAAAAAAAATAACGAAAAAAAATGCATAAATTAATATAAACAATTTTTATAATTTATTTCTTCACTGTGTAATTAAATACAAATATAATTGTAAAAAAATGTTTTTGCAATATTATGTGTATATTTTCATGAATATCAAAATAACTTGAAATGGTGTAATAGTAAAAGAACAAGACTTATGTATATTTTTATATGATATAAATAACTAGTTATAACTAGCTAAAAATTTTAGTAAAAATCTGCCTGAACAAAAAAAAAAAAATCACATATTATTATGACCACGTTTTACAATATAGCTATTTTTTTTAAGATATACTATTCGTCTTAAATAGATAAAAGTATAATATTTTTAGAATAAATTAAAAAAAACAATAAATATATATATGTAAGGTCTCTTTTAATATATTTTTAAAAATATAAAAATTGTATTAATTCTTTATTTAAGGGTTGCATGGAATTTCTCTTTGAGATTTTCATCTATGCACATAAATACGGCATAAATTGCACGGGTTTATAATACGTATATTTAATAGGAATATAATTATTTTCTCATCAAAATAATAAACAATAAATAAAACAAATAAATAAAAATATAATTATAATAATAATAATAATGAATAAATAATAACAGATAAATAAAATGTAAAATAAATAAATTTCTTTTCCCTCATGCTGTATTGTTTATTCCCTTAATCAAAGGCATTTCAAAACAATATAATTAAGTTTTCCATCTAAGCGTTGGAATTATAGGATGACGAGACATAGTAAAAATAACACAGCAAACCCTATATTTACATATCATGAAAGGAAAAAGGTCAAAGGTATAAACAATTTGAAAAGAACCTGAATATAGAAAAACACCCTAAAATGTAGAAAAAAACAGTTGATACGTTTTTATAATATGCACGATGGAAGTACTGCTTACACATATATATATAGCTATAGTTATAGACGTTCGTGCTCTATGAATATGGAAAACATAATTAACAATATTGCTTTATTTCATTGTCACAATTTCTTTTTTTTAAGATGCTGGAACTCTTAAAGAGAGATTAGGAAAAGACTCGATGCGAAAGTTCGAGCAATGTTGGATTTGCTTGAGAACTTCTGAAACTCCTGTTAGTACCCCTTATGGTCATATATTTTGTAAAATATGCATAGTTAATAATTTTTTAGCCCAAAAAAAAGAATATTCCAAAAAAAAAAAGGAATATGAAAATTATATTAAAGATATGGACAGAAAAAAAAAAGAGGAAGCGCTTCATATAAGAGAAAAGGAAAAAATGAAATTTTTGGATGACCTTGAAAATGTTCATGAAAATGTTAAGGTACAATTGAAAATTTGATAATACACGTATGACTAGTTAAAAATGTGGAAAACACAGAAAATTTTCTGCGTGAAATATTTAAACAAATAAATCAACGTGTTGTTTTTTTTTTTAATTTTTTATTTATTTGAAGAAAACGGATGAAAGAAAAACAGGTGTAGATATATCTAGTAACTTTTGGATAGGTAGTAATGCAAAAGTAAAGAAGGATATCGATAAAAAATTAAAACCACCATCCAATAAATTAGTATGCCCAATTAGTGGGAAGCCCATAAAAATGAATGAGCTAATTACTATTAATCCTGAGGTTATTGATCAAAATGATACGATAAATGGAAAGTAAGTTTTGTTATTATATTTCTATATGATAAAATGAGATGGTGTTGAACATTCTTTAGTACCTCTAAATGTTGATATGCCTTACTTATGTATATGTAAAAATGTTATGATTATTTTTTTTATTTTTATAGCTGGGTTTGCTCATTTTCGAAAAAGAACATAGACCATAATAAAGCAGTTCTCATAAAAAAAACAGGACAAATAATTTTAAAAGTAAATATTAAAATGAATAACTAATTTATAAATACCATATTTTTATTAAATCTAATAAAACAAATATATCTATAATGAAAACTTTATTGACAACTAATTTGTTTGCTTGTCCTTTCTTCTGTGTAGTCTGTTTTTGAACAATTCATTTATGGAAAAAAAAATTCATTAGAAATCGAGGTTGGAGATGAAGATTTTATTAACCTACAACCAGGAGGAACAGGTATTTTATTTTTTCCAAAATTGTATATCCATATTTTGTCTGTTCTTTTAAAAGAAGCAGTGATAGTGAATTTTAGAAATAATAAAATGAATGAACAAGAACATGAACGAGTATGTACATACACATTCACAACAAAATGGCTACCCCCTATTTATTTCTATTTACAATTTTATTTTATTTTTCCAGCTTTCTGTACCCACAACAATGTTCAAAACAGCATGTATCGAGAAGCTCTTCTCTAGCCAGACAAAATACAAAGTAGAAAAAGTTGAAAAAAAAGTTGGAGAAAAATGCATTAAGGCAGTTCTATTAGTCCCATCCTTTTCATATGATGTTATCTTTATTTTTTTGTTTGATTAAATTCCATCTTTGGAATCCCATAATTTAAACCTTTTTAATGATATTCAACCATTTGCCATAAAAATTATATTTTTTTTAAATAAAAACATTCATACTTTTCTTAATTGTTTAATATTTTTGATATAATATGTAAAAGAAATAAATAGTAGTAAGGGAATATGATAAAGTGGCAATGCCATAACAAATTTCTCTTCGAATAAAAAAAAAAGTTTATATAGGGTTACACATTTCATTTTTTAGCTACAAAATTTTGTGATATATATTTATAAATTTTTTTATTTGTTCTTTTCCTATTTCTTTAAAGAGTATAAAATAAATATAACAAAATTAGGCAAATTTAGTTATGTATTATAATACGTAGTAGTAAACATTTTTCACGTTTTTCCTGGCAATCCATCCATTTGCGGTGAACTGTTCAGCAATACTTTACAAGCATGCATATGTTTAATATGTATAATATAGTAAATATAATATAAATATGTAAAAGATAGAAATTGTTTATTTTTTCCAAGTTTATTATAATTCTATTTTTCAAAATTGTTTGTAATTTTTTATATTGTGAAATGTAGTATTTATAGTGAAATAAATAAATAATTTTTTTTTGTTGTTTGTTCATTCCTTTGTTTTCATAAAAAAAAAAAAAAAAAAAATATTAAATAAAAATGAAATGATTTAAAATATAAATTATTCCAATGTTGTGAAAAACGAAAGAGAGGATATGTTTCAATTGATCAAATTCAAAGGGGTATATTACAAATATATAATACTTTTGTTGCTGAGTTTATTTATCTCAAGAGTAAAGACATATAAAATAAAAAAATGGAATGGCTTGTGGGAGAACTATTATAATGAACCTTGTTTAGGAGTTAAATTTAAAAAAAGTAACTATCTCTTTTTACAAAATAAACAAAATAATGTAGTACATAATGAATATGTAGAAAGAAAAAGAAATAACTTTGTAAAACCCAGGGTGAAAAAAAATATGCTTTTTGTAGGCACACCTACTTTAGAACACCATTGTTATAGTAATAGAAAAGGTTGGAGAGTGTCTGAAAAAATAAATAAATATCATTCTAATTTTCATTCCTCTCTTTTTGCATCACAAGTTGATAATGACGAAGGAAAAGGAGGAAGCCAATTAGATGGAGAAGAAAAGGGAGGAAGCCAATTAGATGGAGAAGAAAAGGGAGGAAGCCAATTAGATGGAGAAGAAAAGGGAGCAACCCAAACAAACACAAACGTAAAGAGTAGTAGAAAAAAAAATTACAAATTCATGTCATGGAATAATAAAAATGAAATAAACAACTTTGATGTTGAAAAATATGATTTAATAAATAGTGGTGATGATACACAAAAATATCATTCCTCATTTTTTACATCAATAAAAAATAAAAAACAAAAAAATGTGGATGTACATCATTTAAATGTTAAAATTAATAAAGAACTAGTAAATACATTATCTGTAGAAGAATTATTAAATATTCTTGCAAAATATGAAGATAATAAAACAGAAAGTAGCACACCAAATGAAGAAGTAGATAATCCAAAAAACACAACATTCAACGAAGTTAACATTGTTACAGCATATCATAGAATTGCAAAACATATTAAAAATAAAAATTATCTTCTCAAAGAAAATACTAAAGATAATAATGAAATGGACGATTTTTTCGATCCTATAACATTCAGTTTGTTTGAAAATTATTCAAACGTAACAGATGAAAAAGTAGATGAAAAAAATGAGGAAAACCAACCCGAACAAAATAATACCAAGCATGTGTTACCTAACAAAATGGAAGATAAAACATTTTCAAACATAAATTACAATAATCATTCTTCTTTATGTAATGTAGATATATACAAAAATTTATATAACTTGTTGAAGGACAAACTAAGTAATAATAAGTCTATAGCACCTAAACATGTAGCAAATATTGCATGGGCTTCTACTATAATAGGAAACGATGATATATATATATGGAATAATATAAAAAAACAATTCTTTGAAAATATACATAATTTTAAAGCACAAGAAATATCAATTATTATATGGTCCTTTAGTGCATCAAAAAATAAACTTATTCAAAATAAAGATGAATTTATATTATTATTTAATTGTATAAAAAAATATATAGATGAAAATAAATTTAAAGCTC
The DNA here is from genome assembly GCF_900681995.1 of Plasmodium vinckei vinckei. Lineage (NCBI taxonomy): Eukaryota > Apicomplexa > Aconoidasida > Haemosporida > Plasmodiidae > Plasmodium > Plasmodium vinckei. The sequence continues at coordinate 1,227,373 of NC_051304.1, forward strand.
AAGAGTTTAGTAATATTATATGGTCTTTTGCTATTTCAAAATATGCAAACTTTGATTTATTAATTATATTATATAATTATGCTTTAAAAATATTTGGCAAATTATTCATGAAAGACATTGCAACCATTTTATATAGTTTATCTATTTTTGCTACAGACACAATAAATCAAAAAATAATTAATACAATTAAAAGCCGTCATTTTGAAGAATATGGAATTAAAAATGATTATTTAACAATACATAAAGAAGGAACTCAAAATAATAATGAATTAAAAAAAAATGAAAATAATTTTACATCTACTTTCTGTTATTTTAATCAAATACCACAATATCAAGAAACAGTTTCATCTGAAAATTTAATAATTGAATCAGTTGATAATGGAGATACTTCAAATTCTTATAACAAATTAAGTGATGATAAAAAGTATGTTTTTTTTTTGCTTTTTGAAAACTTTTTAATTTATTCTTTAAAGAAAATACAAAATGAAAGAGAAAAAGTCAATATGAGAACTTGGGCAAATATTTTCTGGTCTTGTGCAAATGTAGGATTAGGACTTTACAACGATTCAGCATCTAATCATAATCTTAAGTATTACAAGTATGTATCGAAAAATATTCCTACTTCCCATGGTGATACAATTGAATTTGAAAAAGAATCAGATTCAATGTATAACATATTGACACAAGATAAGTTACAAAATTCAAACATTGAAATAGATCTAAAACCTTATGTACATATTATCGAAAATGATTATGTATTCCCACTAACATCAGATGTAGAAAACAGATATTCAAATTATATAAAAACAGAAATAGATGGAAAACAACATGGAATTAACGTAAATATAGACCTTTTTAATCAGTCTGAAAATGTGATTAGACCTGCTAAGGTAGACAAAGAAGAGAATACTATCACTAACCCTGTCTTACTAAATGAAAGTGAAAAGGAAACTAATACTAACAATTGCATAAATAATAGTGATAAGGACAAGAGAGAAATTGACTGTTCTGCATTTTTAAAATCGATGGATACACAAAAAAATGATACTATATATAATCAAACAAACAAAAGTAGTATTGTTTTTAAGTTATTAGAAAATTTTGAATATAATTTAAATCAAAAAATAATTAAATGGTCTAGATGTGAAATTCAATCTATTGCTAATATATTATGGAGTTTATCTATTTTAAATATATTTTCAAAAAAAATATTTGAAGATGGATTATATGAATGTAATAAAAGATTTATAAAATATGGAAAAAGAAAAAATTATAATAAAATTCAATATTTTATTTCACAATTACATCAATCACAATTATATCAAGTTGCCTTTTCCTATGCCATTTATCTGTTAAATGAAAACAAAAATGGAAAAAATGAACAGAATGAAAAAAAAAATAATACAAATGCAATTACAATGATAAAAAACAATCTTTATAATATTTTTGAAAAATATTTTAACATCTCTATTAATACTCTAAATATATGGAAAAAGCAATTAGCTAGAAATCAAAGAAAAGAAGAAAAACAACACATTTCCTCTTCGGTCCATAAAAAATTATCAAACGACCTTAAGTACCTTAACATTTTTCATTACAACGAGTATTTTATCCTGGATTCAATTCTAGTGGATGCATACATTCCCCACGCTATGGTAATATTTGTTCTCTTTGCTATGTCTTTTTCATTTTTTCATATCATTTTCTACATACTATTCATTTTTTTCTATCCATTTCAGACTGTAATCGAAATTGACGGCCCAAGCCATTTTATTCAAAGAGGAGCATCAATTGTGTACAATCCAAACACACTATTTAAGAAGAGACTGCTAAGAGCTCTCGGTTTTGTTGTTGTCTCAATTTCAATAACGGACCATACATTTGTTTTTAGTGCACTAAACACAATAAATTTTGTTAAACGATTTTTAGCAAAAATTAATTATAACAAAATATAATTCAACATTTTGAAAAAATTTATTATTATATATCTACATATTATGCAAAAAATTTTCAACTTAACAATGTGCGCAACGATTAGTTTGTTGTCGTACTTGTTCAGTATACTATTTTTCTATTTTTTATTTTACTTTTTTTTACTTTTTATTTTTTTGTTTTAAAGTGTAAAACTACAACGCTGACTGTCCTACTACGGACACCATACCCTTCCTTAATTTTTTCGATTAAAAATAATAAAGATGAACATAAAGAAGATGAGCATAGCAAAGCAGTTAGAAAATGCCAATTAACATAATTGCTACTTGTTTTGCTATCCCATTTCAATGGTTTGAAATTTTTTTGCAAAATTATTCGAAAAAAAAATGGATAATCCAACATCAATAAATAGCTAATAGACAAAGTATACACATTTATGTATTCCTTATTAATCTTTATTATTCAATAAAATTTTTTATAAAAAATAGTTATATATGTACATTTATAATTTTGATACAACGAGGTTGCTTGTCTATTCTCATAGTTTTCATAAAAATTATAAAAAAACAAAAATCGTCTAAAGAATTTTATTTTTATAAATATTTGTCAAAAAAAAAAAATCTTTTTAAACAAAACAAAAAATGAAATATAACGGTTACAAATATATAAGTAATATTTTTTTTATTTCCCACCATTTCCCATCATTTTCAAATGGAGTTCATTCCTTTCTGTGTGATACGACATGTTTGAAGAGCAACTTTGGGATTTCGAGCATATCAACTTCATCTTTTTCCAACACTTGTTTTAATTTATTGTCAGGGATAATTTTTCTTTTCATGTCTGGGTTTTGTAAATTATTGTCCTTAATATATTTCCATGCATATTTTAAAACAAAAACTCTTGATGCTGTGTCTGTATTTATAAATTCTTTTAAAGGGCTTTTAATCTCACATTCAATTTGTAAACCATTAGGTTTTTTTTCTTTTCCATTTTCATTACTTTTATCATTTGTACCAAAATTATATTTGGTCATAAATCTGTTTAAGGGTGTAAATCCCTTATTTCCAATAATCTTATTTTTTGAATTAAATAATTTTATCCTAATACTATTCATTTTGTACGTTTTTAAATATTCCTATATATAATGTGTAGTGTGTGTATGAATATAAAGTTAACTTTTTTTTTTTTTGTAAATATATTATTTTTTTTCGTAATTCTTTCAAATAATGTATAATAAATGTTTTACTATTTTATATGTTAACAAAAAATTCGGAAAAAGAAAAGTAAAAAAATTAAAAAAAATTAAAAAATATATTTTAAATATATGAAAATAATGAAAAATTGTAATATATTCCTACACATATATAATAATTTTTTTTGGCAAAGGGAATATCAAATTTATTATATACCCATTGACCATTTACAAAATATGTATATATACGCTTATGAGAAAAAAAGTAAAATATATTTGTGTAAAGATTTACCCCGTTTTTTTTCATATATATATCAATAAGTACACCTTTTTTGTTTTACTTTATTTATTTTTTACTTTTTTGTTACACTGTCACAGTTTTAATTATACACATTATTCATGAAAATTAATAAAAATACAAAAATACAAAAATAAAATACGTGTGTATCTCTTGTTTTTACAGCTTTTATTTTTTTAAAAAATGTTTTAAAGTTGTATAATTATCAAGTCTGTTTTATTATATATTAAACATTTACCATTTAATATGTTCGATATATTTATATGATATTAAAAAAAAAGATAAATATATATGTAACATTTTTACATGGAAAAAAAAGGAAAAATGTAAACACATACATATGCACATGCACACATAAATAGGTATGCATAAAATGGGAAAAATCGATTTTGATGGTTTAAAGTTAGCATACCCACAATATTATTAACTATGCTAATTATGCTACATTAATTATGCTATGTTAATTATGCTATGTTAATTTGGGTAGCTTAATAAAGGTGATAAAACTGAGGTATGATCGTTATGGTTGCTCATTCCCACCCAGTCTGAGGTCTATAATTGTTTTACTTGATTTTCTTTTTACACATAAGTCTATTTTTTTAATAATCATAAAAATGGAATCAAGATAGAATATGCCATTTTCTTATATGCATATAATGGGTGTAGAGAACCAAAAATTAATCCTTTTTTAAATCTAACACTGTAGTATTTATTCCTAAGCTATCAATAATATATATTTCTGCTTGATCTCCTGTATATATATCTCTTTCTGTTGCTGATGTCATAGCATCTTTAACGAAATTAATATCATCTGCCAAATTAAAATCTGTATTTTTAATTAATTGATTTTTTTGTTCAACCCTATTATCTAGTATAGGTAATATAAGAGAGGAACCACTACCTGTACATACATGTGTTGATTGACAATATGAGCCAATAGCATCATAACTATATAATACACCTTTTCCATTTTCATCTATCCCAGCTAATATATTAAAAGTATAGTAAGGGAAAAATCTTCGGCTATATAATGTGACACATAATAATCTGGCAATCTCATGAACACTAGGATAATGTGAATGCTCTAAATAAAATAATTGAATTTTTTTCTGGAAAATGGTGGAAAAAAAATTGAAAAATAAATTACACCAGTAATAATAATATTAGTTCTACAATAAGCACATGTCAAGCATAACATATATATAGAAATGTGTTTACGAGCATATCCATATACATCATTTTTTTTTTTGAATATCAAACCTGTAATAGGGAGTGAACTGTTTTTATGTCTGATTGCATTCCGGATGATCCAATAATACACTTATCAGTTCTGCATAAAAAATGAAAAAATATATGACACGCATATGAAATATTATTAAAACAGCACTATAAATAAGCATTACATTATGAATGCGTAATTGTTTTTACATTTTTGATATCTTGGAACTGTTTCTTGTGTATATGGAATAAGACAATGACAGACGAGTATCTCCAGCCAAAATTACGTAATCCTTTCCTGTTAAGCCAATAACAGTTCTATCAAAAAAAAAAAAATGATGTTTTGATTGTACACTACTATATATTCATTTATTACTTATAAAATATGAATACATAATTATGTTCGCAGCATAAACATTTTCGTATGGACTTCCTAAAGGTTTCATTCCTTTGTTTTTTGTAAAATGTATTTACTATATAAGTATTGCATTTTTTTTGTTTCTTACCCCCCATTGTCAACATATGGGTTCCACCTTTTAGAAGGTCGAGCATGCTCTATTGCGGCTTCATTTTCTTCTGCTTTTTTTTTTTCAACTAAATTATTATTTAATTGTAAAATTTCCATTTTTTACAAAAATAATGTGACTAATAATTATAGAAGAAAATATAGTATTTATAAACAGTAAGTAATATTGTGTTTCTCTTATTTTATAAACAATTATAAAAAAAGATTGAAAACATCAAAAAAGTGTTATAAATATAAATAATAAATAATAGATAATAACAAAAGTATGTGTTATTATTACATTAATTTAATTATATGTATAAACCATACTATAATTTTACATTTTTTTATTTTTACTTTTTTCTTTTGAGTAAGCCCCCCCCAATTTTTATATGCACAAATATGTTATGCGTATATATTGCATCATACTATATATTAAGCCTAAATAATACTATATATTATTATTATGTAATTTTTTTTCTTTCATTTTTAGGAAAAACAGTAACACTTACCTTTATTTATAATAATAATAAAATAAACATACAATTGCACACATAATATATAAAATATAATATTATTATATTTTTCTAACTTTTAAAAAAAATGTACTATATTTTATTATTTTTTTTCTTTCACATTTTTAGTTATTATTTATTCATTCTTTTTTTTTGCTACATTTTGTCACATACCCTTTTATTATTTATTTTTATAATACTTAATTATAAAGAAACAATAAAAGAATATACCTTAACATCCTATTTAATGTTGTAAGCTTAGGTTATTTTTTATTTAGTAAAAAAAATCTTTCTATATATATTTTCCCCTTCCCATGTTTGAATAATTACACCTAATGTTGTTATATACTTTATAAATATAAACATCTTTTTCCAAAAAGTTTGTGTTTTCAGAGAAATGGTTGTTGGCATATACACATATTTAAGTTATAAGTTGCTTAGGTTTTATTTACACACATTTTTGTGTTGTTGGTTTGTATATTTTTGCGCACATGTACAAAAAAAAGTAAAAAAACAGTAAAAAAAAGTAAAAAACAGTAAAAAACAGCAAAAAAACGTAAAAAAATAACATAATGAATGATAAAAAAACGTGTATTAAAAAATGGTGATAACTGTGTGGATGAGACATTGCTTTTGCAAAAACGTTTTATATTTCCTTTTCATTTTTATTTTTTTCTATAAGGTGAGTAGATATTGTAGCATTGCTATCCTTATTTTTAAGAAACATGCTATTATTTGTGTTAGGGGAAGAATAATTAAATAGGTTGTAAGTTTTAACGATTGAGATTGGTTTATTTTGTTTTCTGTTTAAAAATTTTTGAACAGCTATTGAAATATATTTTCTATAAAAGTTATATTCATGTGATGATACATATAATTTATAATCTAATAAATTTAAAAAATGTGCTTCTAATTTATTTAATTCTTTTGTTGTAATTCCTCCAACCTTGGCATAAAAAGCATTTGAATAATATAAGTCGTCAAAAAATTTGGCAGATATCATAACAGCTGTTATTATTAATCTATGTATACATAATAATGATAATGTAATATCTTTATGTATTTTTATAATTCGATCTAAATAAATCATAAGTAAAACAAAACATTCATTACTACAACCTATATATTTACCAATTCTTTCAACATATTTTTTTATTGATATATCTGGTACTTGGGAAGCATGAAAAGTTGTTATTTTTCCATCTCCTTTACTCATTTTTATCATTTCTCCTAAAACAATTGGTATATACATTATGTAATCTTTATGTGTCCTTGGGACATTTATTTCAATATCATAATCCATTTTTTTAAAATTTTCATGTCGTGGATTAATTTATATACTCTATCAAAGTAGTATAAGAAAAGTCAAATGTCTACACGTAATTATCAAGTCTATATATGCATATATTTATTTGCTTATGTCTATCTCATGCACTTAGCATGTGATTATATAATTATGTGAATATCAATGAAATGAAAGACACTATAAACTGAAATATAAATATTTTCACATAAATTAGCTAGTTTGAATTTTTACATGATCATGTAAAATAAAAAAAATATAATAATCAACGAAATAAATTAAGCATAATAAATTTAGAAAACATATTTAATATATAGATGAATAAATATTTTTAATATCTTGTCGTTATTCTCAACATATTTGTTTCACTAAAATTGTGATTATATTATTATTTTTACAAAAAATGGAAAAAAAATAAATAAAAAAATATATAAAAAAAATATATATATATATAAATATAAAAAAAAAAATATTAAAAAAAAAAATAAATGGCTATTTATATAGCTTAATAAAACAGAAATAAAATTTGTAGGTTCTATAAAAATAAATAAAAAACAAACATATTTATGATATATTCATTTTTTCATTGTATAGATATATCAGAATATATATACATATATGTGATTTATACAATTAATTAGCTACTCTTGTGTAGGTTATACATGCGTGTGTGCGCAGACAAAAATTGGCTTGTCTATCCAATATAAAAGAAAATAAAACAATACAAGGATAAATAAATTAAAACTTAAAAGTTGTGAGTTCAGTATTGAACATGAAAAAAAAAATATAAAAAAATAACGACAATAGGATGAGTAACAAATTCGATGAGCATGAGAATAAAACCTCGTCATCGTTGGTAATACTATAAAATTTATATGTGGAAAAAAAAAATCAATCGATAAAGATAAACAAAATCATAAAAAAGGAGGATACAGCTTGTATACCCACCTCAAAGTTTGAATAGGAAATTATATCCATGCATATGTGTATTTTTATTTTTCCTTTATTTAAATTAAAAAAATGGGCTTAATTATTAGCTAAATTATGAGGAAACAAAATATATAGATAATAAATAAGAAAAGGAGGAAAAATCGAAAAAAAGCTAAAACCGTTGTTTGAATATTTTTCTAAGATAGTGTACATGACCCCTTAGTAAGCATTTCATCGGGATAATAAAAATATGGATTATGCTAATCAAATAAAATGGTTAAAACAAATATAAAATATTAGTTTGACTATGGATTTTTTCGTGATATACTCGCTTTTATCAATTTTTATACAAAATTTGTTTCTTTGAAGTTTGCATAACTGTTCCTGGTTTTACTTGTGAAGCAGGATTGTTAGCCAATTCAAGAGGTACAATATTATTAGATGATATCAAGAATTGACGTAAATCATAAAATAAATGAGTATCTTGTTCAGTAACAAATGAAATAGCTAGTCCTTTCATTCCAGCTCTTCCAGTTCTTCCAATTCTATGTGTATATGATGCAATATCTTTTGGTAGATCAAAATTAATAACTAATTTAACTCCATGTACATCAATACCTCTACCAGCAACATCTGTTGCTACTAAAATATCAAATTCACCATTTTTAAAAGCATTTAATGCTTCCTCTCTCATTTCTTGTATTTTTCCACCATGTAATGCTATAGCTCTAAATTTCATTTTACTAATAGATTTAGCAATAATATCTGCAACTTTTTTTTGATTAACAAACACAATAATAGGTGGTTCATACATTTCCAATAATTCTTGTAATTTTTGTTTTTTCTTTCCTTCAGTAATAAATTCTAATTTTTGCTCAATTGACCTCTTTCCAGCACCTGGATCACCTATAGATATATAGGCAGGTGCTCTTAAATATTTCCTTGATAATCTTTCAACAGATGGTGGCATAGTAGCTGAAAACATTTGAGTCAATCTGTATAATCGATGTCCAGCTTTAGCCATCATTTCTTCTTGTAAAGCTAAAGCATCATCTTCGGATTTTAAATTACTAGTTGGTATATTATCTAAAATAAAATGAACAGCATCCTCAAAACCCATATCCATCATTCGATCTGCTTCATCAATAATAACATAATTACATTGATTTAATACAGTATATGCTTTTTCTAAACAATCTTGTAATCTACCTGGTGTTCCTATAACTATTTCTACTCCTCGTCTCAATTCAAATGCTTGTGCTTCAGCATTTCTTCCACCAACAACTGCTACAGTTCTACATGAACAATAAGATGCAAACTTATTAGTTTCTTCATATATTTGTATAGCTAATTCTCTCGAAGGGGCAATTATTAAAGCATATGGCCCATCTTGTGAAGTTTCATATGTTAATGGAGGTAATTGCTTAACATAGGATAACATAGGTAAAACAAATGCTGCTGTTTTTCCAGATCCTGTTTCAGCAATCCCAATTAAATCTCTCATTTCTAATGCAATAGGTATTGCTTGCATTTGTATAGGTGTAGGTTTTTCATATTTTGCTTTTTTTATTGCTTTTAATAAATCTGAACTTAAATTTGATTCTTCCCATTTTCTTATAGGGGGTGGCACAACACCACCTTTTATATATATCTCATTATCTTCTCTAAATATTCTCCAATCTCTATCTGTCATATCTTCTCTTTTTTTCTCACTCCAATGTTTATTATCGACATCTTTTATTATATTATTAATTTTAGGTTCGTAAATAAATTGATTTCTATGTAATCCATTATTTTCTAAGTTCGACACATATTTTGTGAGATTACTTCCAATTATGTTATCCTCATTTTCATTATATTCTTTATCTGATTCATTTTTTCCCCATTTTTTTTCTCCTGACTCTTCATATTCTCTCTTCTTTTTCATACATAATTGGATTCTATTTTGAACAAGCTTATCATAAAAATTATGTCTTTTTCTCTGTTCTCTTACATCTATACCTGCTATATATCCTCGACCAAATAATAGTTGAGGTTCTAACCTATTTTGATATAATGGATTACTATCATTTTTAGATGTATCTTCAGATTTATCCCATTCAAAATTAAATATATTTCGAAATTTTTCAGATGGCTTTTGCATTTTTTTTTTATGTTTATTTAATCCTAAATATTGTTGTTTTATTATTTCCAATTCTCTTTCTCTATACTTTTCTCTTTCAATGTCATCAATATGTAGCATATTTAATTCTGCCAAAGATGATTGTGTTTTTTCATAAGTTACTTGATATAATTTTTTATTTTCATCTTTTTTAGATATTCCCTCTTTATTTGTCTCATGCATATTATCACTTCTTTGCACTTTTTTATCGTCATCACTTGGGGAATGTTCTCTATTTCTTTTTTTAGGGTTTCTTCGATCATCCTGAATATCATCTCTTTTTTTATTTTGTTTATAATTATCATCATGTTCATCTGAGTAGTTATTTTCATCATTTTTTATAATTTCATTTTGATTTTCTAATTTTTTTTTATTTTCATCTCTTTCTTTTTTTGTCAAAAATACAAGCTTTTCTTTATTAGACGATATGTTTGCAAAAATCCGTTTATTCTCATTTTTATCTATTTTGCTATCTTTCTCTTTCTTGTTATTATATTCATCACTTTTATTTGCTTTTTGATTTAAATTACTACTTTTATTTTTGGATTTATTAAATACAATTTTTTTATCACTATCTTCAGAGTCGTCGTCTGAACTTGAAGAACTATACAGAGTTATCGTTTTTTTTTTCAAACCACTCATATGCAAATTTGCATAAATCCGTTCCTTTACTAAACTTTTATTATTTTCTTCTTTATGTATTGTTGATTTATCTTTTTGTTCTTGCTCGTTATTGCTATCATTATCGTTTTCATTATTTGGGGAAGATATATTTTCTTCCTTGTTATCATTTTTACCTGAATTATTCAGGTTTTCTTCATCACTTAAATTTTCATCATTATTTTCTTTTTTTTCCTCCAAGCTGCTTTTTTGAATATTTTGAAAAGGATTATTGACTACGGCAGCATTTGTTTGATTTTGATTTTCATTCTCATTTTCTTTTTCTTTTTCTTCCTCTTGGGCATTACTCTTGTTCCTTTTAAAGAAGAACATTTTTTTTTACATTTTTGTTATTATTAGTACTATTGAGTATAATATATGAACATGGCTAGATATATCCATATACACATTCGCACGTATTTACGTGTATGTTATACTCATTTATTTGCCTATTTCCGAATGCATAAACGAAGGGAAATACAATGGCATTTTTTGAATGAAAAAATATGTTTTATTAAACTTAAATATCAAAATTGACAATATACAAAAAGGAAGAAATCAAAATGATATAATAATAATACAAAAAATATTTAATTATATACATATGCATCCTTTTTTTTCATATGCATATGATGGCATAACATGCTTCATCATTTTTTGGATGTAAATATTTTTATTATATTATTTTATAAAAAAAAAAATACTTCAACTTGAATATGAAGATTGACACGAGAAAAAAATTGCCTAAAGTATTGCCATTTTCCAATATTTATTAAAAATAAATTTAGAAAAAAATAAATTAAATATATGTATATTTTAAATAAAGGGGAACAATTGTAATATACAAAAGTAACGTTAAATTATTAAAATAAATAGGAAAATAAAATGGTTATTCATGATTAAAAGAGAAATTAATATATTTCAATGAACAGAATATTTTCAATAATGTTAAATAGTTTATTAGAAATGTTTTTAAATAAAAAAAAAAGAAAAAAATGCAAAACAATAAATCAAAACAATGTATTGTGTCATATTATGCAATAGTAAGAACTTTCAATCTCGTAAATCTCAAAAAGCCGTCATACATATATCCTGTTTTACCTGAACATACATATAAGTCATTGTTTTACCTGACCATACATATAAATCACTGTTTTATCTGACTATACATATAAGTCACTTTTACCTGACCATACATATAAATCACTGTTTTATCTGACTATACATATAAGTCACTTTTACCTGACCATACATATAAATCACTGTTTTACCTGAACATGCATAATATTTACATTAAATGAAAAAGACTTTATGTGATAGAAAGATTATGCATATATTTCTAATTATAACATATGTCTGATTAAAAATATGTTAATGGAAAAATATAACACCAAATCATTTAAAATTTGACTATAAAATTGACAGAAACTGTATAACAATAAGAATGTAAAAACCATAAGTAATACCCATTGAATATAAATTAAAAAAAAATATATAGGTTGGTTAAAGATTGTATTTTTATTCTCAAAAAAGTGTTAATATAAAAATATGTTCACAAATTAAATACATGTTTTTGTGAAATGTTTAAGATAATAAAAAGACATGGACAAAATAGGATGAATAAAAAAATTAAATAAATTGTTAACTGAAAAAAAAAGTAAATATTAATAAACTTTTTGATTAGCATATTTTCATTTATGTGATATACACACCTTTTTTCCTTTGTTCATTATAAAGAAAAAAATGTATATTTATTTTTGCCTTTCCTCGCTTTTCAATTTTTTTTACACCTTTTAAAATGAAGAAAAAGGTGTATATGCTCATAATGTTAATCAAATATTTCATTTTTTTAAGATCATAATTGAAAATAAAATGTAAAAAAATATAATATTGCTAATTGAGACATCATATGGGGTGTGTAGATTTTTTTTAATTGTATATGCACATTAAAAAATTAATTATAGGATGCATGAAAATATAGCAGTCAAGGAAAAAGAAAATAAAAATTTTGCAATATTTTCGATTTTAAGAAGGCTTTTATTTATTTAATATATTTTTTTGGGGTGGATTTTTTGTTCTTTATTCGAATATGCTGGTCCACATGTTTTTATTTCGTTTGGTCACACGACCTACATTCCTTTATTTCATCATTTATTTTTTATATGTATATATATTTTTTTTATTTGAAGATAATATAATATCTATTGATAAATAAGATAAATAGCTTGATATATTATTTTTTTTTTTATTTAAATAATTTAATGAGAGTTTATGAAAAGTAAAAGGCAATATATTCATTATATGGCCAGCATGTTTGCCGCAAATAATTAAAAATAATTATTCATATGTGTATGTAAAAATATATATATAAGCAATAACATATATGCTGTATAATAATATATGTGTGTATATATACGGCGCATTGTTAGAATAAATATATATAAAATATAAAAAAAAAAAAAAAGGAAAAAATATGCAAGCTATAAGATTGAAGAAATAACAGTGTATATAAGTGATGCTAAGGAAAGCAAAAAAAAAAAATAGAATAGCATGCAAAATAATATAAAAATAAATTAGTCAAACGATACTATATGATAGATAAAAAACAAAAACAAATATATATATGAAATTATAATAAATTAAATTAATTCAAATTAAGAAACATTTTTTATTTGTTCATTGGGTATATATAAGCATAAACCCACATATGCCTGACATTTCGTATTCTATATACTTTTTACCAAGAATCTAATAATTCATATTTTTATTTTTTTTCATAGTTTTCACTTGATTGTTTTATTTTTTTCCCTATTTTTTTTATCCTATTGTTTTTATTTTTATTATTTACTTTTTTTTTTATACATATACCTTTTGTTTAATTCCTGATTCCTTTAACACTTATGCTAATTTCATTTTATAATTATTTTTTTGTCCTTTATATTTTTTTACTTGATTTTATTTTTATGTAAAGCCTTGAATTGGGCTAGATATCGAACCCTTTTATATAGTTTTGATTTTTCAAAACGAATGGTATAAAATGGACAGAGTGTGCTAGCAAAGAGAGCTGTTTTGTATTTTCACTTTTTTTCATTTTTTTCCATTTTTATTGAGAAAATAAAATAAGTACAACTCCCCACAAAACGGTATGAATTTAACAACCATTTTTAAGAGAGATAAAAGGAAAAGCGATGAGGAAATAAGCCATGCTATTACGAAAAAATTAAAACAGTGTAACATGTTGAAATCATTACTAACTATTCCAAGTGATGAACATACTACCCCTTCGCTATTTGCGAAGAGTCTATGCAAAGATGAGCAAATAAATGACGCCAAAAATCGAGACAATAAATTTTTAAGTATAAATAAAATAATGCATAAAAAATGGTGCAAAGGAGAAAGTGATGAAAATGCAAAAAAAGACGACAACATGGAAATTGATAAAAATGAAAATAATTCCAATGCTAACCATCATCTTAATGACTCAACAAAATTTGGATATGTATGTTTAGAAAATATGGAAAACAAACATATTCAAAATAAAAGTTCAACTAAACCAACACAAAACAATTTAAACAATAATGAAGATATGTGTAGAATGAAAAAGTTACCAAAAATGGGAAAATCTGGAGAAAAAAATGAACGAAAAAAAAAGTTTAAAAAAAAATCTAAAAATAATTATAACAACTATAATACAAGTTGTGAAAGCAGCTACAGTAGCAGTGATGAAAGAAAAGAAGTCGGATTAGAAACACAAGGTTATAGTACCGAATATTTATGGGAAGGATTACTAAAAAAAGATGTAGTACTTTTATTAATTCAAGCAATTAAAAATATGGGATATACAAAATCAGCAAAAATTTTAGAATCAGAAAGTGGCATAGAATTAGAACAACCATTAATAAAAGATTTACACAAAAATATATTAAAAGGAAATTGGGGAAATAGTATAAATAATTTAAAAAAAATAAATATAAATAATAAATTAATGAAAGCAATTAAATTTTTAATATACGAACAATGTTTTATTGAATATTTATATCAAGGAAAATATTTTGCTGCTTTAAGATGTTTAAGAAATAAATTGAGAAAATCTTGTTTTGATGAAGATACATATAAAAGGTTACATGAATGTACAACATTTTTTATGTTTCAAAATTATGAGCATTCAAATAATACAATAGATATGAATACTACTAAAATTCATTCTATAAATGATAAGATAAAACTTCGAAATTCACGTAAAGTTTTGTTTGAAAAAATAAATAGATTATTACCTGAGCATATATTAATACCCCCTAGACGACTAGCCATTCTACTACATCAATCCCTCAAATATCAAGTAGACAATTGTTTATTTCATAATAATTTTTCAGATTTAAAATTAACTAAGAACATGCAATATAATAAAATGCTAAATAAGTCACGTCTTAGTAACACAAGCTGCATTCATTCAGACCATCATAAGAATGACGAAGAAAAAATAGACGATAAAATTTTCAATAACCTTTTTAGAGATAAATATTATGAAGATAATAATTCTTTTGAAACAAGACCATCACAACATAACTACACAGATAATGAATCATCTTTATGTATAGGTATGTTAAATATTAATAATATAGAAAAATTAAAAAAAAATACGGATATACATCATGATAACCCTGATAATATAAATTGCTCTTTAGAATATGGGCAAATTGTAGAAAGTAATTCAAATAATTATATGAGCACTAATATTGCAGATTCTCCTGAAAAAATACAAGACACATATTTAAACATAACTAGTAATGCACCGACTCCTAAAATTCTAAAACTAAAAAGTGAAATTGAAGCAGGTATAGAAGAAGCCGAAAAAGATATCGAAAAAAATACAGTATCTACACAAGATGCCAACAATTATATATCTGAAAATTTATTAAATTGTTCTTTATCAAATAATATTGATGAAATAGAAAAAGGAGAAACAAATTTTAATGAAAATAAAACATTAGTAAATAAAAAATATGATTGTAATTGTCAAGTTGAAAAGTTACAATGTGACTGCATAAAATTCGATGATAGTAATGATAATAATAAAATATGTCAAAATGGTAGTAATACAATTATGTATAGTAAAACTAAACATGTTTCAAGTTTCTTAGGGTTAAAACAAAAAGGAAATTTAAAAAATAATAAAATAAATTTACTAAATAATTATAATAACAAATATATGGATATAAATAATAAAATAAGTTCTTGTAGTCATTTATCTTTACTAAAAAATCATGAATGTAAAAAAATCGAACTCCCTTATTATTGTATTAAAGTTTTACAAGGACATAAAGATGAAGTATGGTATGTTAGTGTGTCAGGAGATGGTAAATATATTGCATCTTCAAGCAAAGATAAAAGTATATTTTTGTGGAAGGGAACATATCCATTTAATAAAATAAGAGAATGGAATGGACATTTAGATGGAGTTAGTTACATCTGTTGGAGTTATAATAATAAATATTTAGCTTCGGGTTCTAATGATTCTAATATAATTATTTGGAGTCCTAAAAGTAATAAAAAAAAATTATGTTTAACTATGCATAGTGGACCTATAACATCTGTATGTTGGACAAAAAATAATTCTACTATTATATCATCTGGATTTGATAAAAAAATATATTGTACTAAAGTAAATATAGAATTAAAAAGTTTCTCGATTTTATATGCATGGTCATTTAGTACAAGAATACAAAATTTTGTTTTTACAAAAAATGAAAAATATTTAATTGTTGTCCCAGCAGATAAAAATGTTCGAATTATTGATTTTAATATGAAAAAAGAATTATATATTTTACCTGAAAATGATACAATAACATCTTTATGTGCTTCAAACATATATAACCATGTATTAGTTAATATAGCAGATCAAAAACCGGTTATCAAATTATGGGACATTAAATATAGGTATGTTATTCAAAGCTATAGAGGACATAAACAAGGACGATTTATTGTTCATTCAACTTTTGGCGGGAAAAATGAAGATTATGTTATTAGTGGCAGTGAAGATAGTTTAATATATATATGGCATAGAACTAAAGGGTATTTATTAGATGTTATTAATGGACATGCATCAAATGTAAACATAGCAATATGGCCTCTTGCTTCCTCGAAATTTCCATATATGGTATCCGCTTCTGATGATCATACTATAATGATTTGGAATACACATCCAAAAATTAATAAGTCGAAAAAACATATATATTTGGAACGAGAAAAGAAACGAAATGCTGAAAAAGGGAAAAAAAAATCAAAAAAAAATATTTTTCATCATCCGTTTTTGAGGGAACTAGCCAAATTAAGTGGCATGGATGTTCAAGTTCTCTCACCAAATGATGCTCATATGTTTTAAGTTTACGGAATTCCCAAATAAACATACATATATACCCATTTTTATTGTTGTATGATATCGTAATTTTTGCACTATTTTTATCTTAATGGTTATGGAACCATTAATTTACCTAAATTAAATCCGTTTATTCATTCATCGAATTAATTATTATTATTTATTTTTTTAAACCATCTTGGGGTAACTTTCCCAAATTAGGAATTAAATTATGTTTTTATAATTAAAAATAATAAAAAAATATATTATTCTCTCTTTGTTTGCCATTATTAGTATTTCAAAATGTGCAAACGCTACAATTCCTTAAAAAAAATACAATAAAATATTATATTAAATTAGCTAGCCAAAACAAAAAAAAAATTATGGATAGCTATTTTTGGCTAGCTAAAAAAAGCCAAATAACTATTCTTAAAATCGGCATACACACTTTAACGAATATAATAAAATTATCAAAAAAGTATTACAACATCATACAAAACATTTTAATGAACTTGCTTGATATTTATTCGAATTTTATGAAAATGTAATACTACCATTTAGACAAATATAACATCATATTTTTATATTATTCCGGTGATATGAATATACATATATTCTACATAAAAATATTATGCATAGGATTAAAAAAATTAAGATTCAAAATATTGTCTTTAAAAAAAAAAGTTAATTCATAAGCATGCTCATAATTTTATCCAATTTTAGCAAATTATCCATAGCCTCACCAAAAAAAAAAATACACACACATAACAGTATAATGTATATAAATAAATTGATGTAATAATATAGATTGAAATACAGAGCAATATTTTTATTTTTTCAAAAAAAATAATATTGTATATAAATGCATAATAATTACTCTAACAAATTTGGTACCTGAAAAAAGTAGTTACAAAACTAATCAAATAATCTGCACACAATAAAAAAAAATATATCCAACGGTGTGCACGTTTCATAACACATGTTTACATAAAAAAACTTTAAAAGATTCTTAAAAAAAACTCGAAAAAAATAAAATAAAAATGAAATGAAAAAAAAAGAAAAGCAAACACAGTGTCTTGAAATAAATTATTTGCTCTGTTCTGGTCAGGTAGTAAAAAATAATAATTTCTTTGGAAATATAGCTATAATATTGTGCATGCGTATTATTGTTTATGCCGTGTTTTTATTTCTACATTAATCTTAATTTTTCTATTTAATTTATGATTTTTTTTATATATTTTGTCATAATTTCTTCATCAAGTTGTTTATTGTTTTTGGATTTGTGTTGACTTATGCTATTATCATCTACATTTTTACAACTACTAGTATTATTGCTATTTTTGTATCTTATTTGATAAGATATAATTGTTATAAATGCGGCTTCTATATTTCTCTACCCCTTCATTTTTCATTCTTGTTACTACTCATCTAAAAAATTTGATCTATCCCTAATATTGTAACAATCTTGGCATATTCTTTTAAATCTCATTTCTTCCTCGAAAATTCTGCTTTATTTTTTACCCCAAACTGTTAATTTTTTTTTTTTTTTTTTTTTTTTTTGCTGACTTCATTGTAATTATAATGGTGAAAATTAGACTCTCCCAAATTAGTGCTTTTTTTATTTTGTTCACTATTATTTATATCCCTTGAATCTATATCATCAATGCTGATATTATTTCGATTCTTTACATTTTGCATTTCCATTTGTGTAATAGATTGCACACTATGTTTGTCTGTGTCTTGAGTGT
This sequence comes from Plasmodium vinckei vinckei, assembly GCF_900681995.1. Lineage (NCBI taxonomy): Eukaryota > Apicomplexa > Aconoidasida > Haemosporida > Plasmodiidae > Plasmodium > Plasmodium vinckei. Next base: position 1,246,190 of record NC_051304.1, read on the forward strand.
TATACCTACTCATATTTTCGATGCTATTATGGTTTTCCTTTTGTCTGCTGGGTTGGTCATATTCATTTTTATAAAAAATAGTTGCATCTTCATCAGGAATAATATATTCATCATTATGGCTACAATTATTTGTAATATTTTCACTATTCTGATAATTTTCTAATATATTTTTTTTATAATAATTAAGATTTTCTTTTTTGTTAATTTCTTTTGATGTATCACTTTGTTCTGGTATTATACATTTTTTATGTCTGCTATTCTGTTTTTTATTATTTAATGAGGTATTTTTATTTTTGAATTTTTTTTTATTATAACTTTTATTTATATGATTTTCATTACTATTATTTGGATAATTTTCTGAACAACATATTGAATCACTATTATATTCATGAATAGTTTGTGTCAAATTATTATTATTTTTCATTTGTTGAATATTATCTTTAGAATCGACTGATTTATAATTATTATTAATATCTATATTTAATACTGGATGTTTTTTTGCAAGTTTCCAAGCAATTCTTTTACCTGAATTTATATTACGTAACTCTTTTATATATGGTTTGATTCCTTCTACAAGTTTTGTTAATTCAGGTTCAGGTGCAACAGATAAAGCTCTTTGTATTACATAATTACCATATTTATCTAAAATTACATTTTTCAAAACATTTTTTCCTTTTTTTAATAACCCATTTATCATCATTTTTCTACATTTAGTAGTTCCAATCGTTAAACATTTTTCAATAACATTTGATGAAAATTTTTGAATAGCATGTTTTTCAATATCTTTCAATAGTTTTTCTATTATTTCAAAATTAACTTTTTCATCCCCCATGTTTAATATATATTGCACTACATAATTACCAAATGCATCCTCTACTAACTCAAGACAGTTACTTGATATTTTATTTATAAGAAGTTCCTGTTATATCAAAAAAGTATAAAGTATTAAACATAAATATGATGGAAATCATAAAAGGGGTGGTAATACGAATATGAGCATAATTTATTTTAGCATACCTTTTGAGCTTCATTAGCAGAATCAATACATCGTTGAATTACGCAACATCCATGTCTATGTGTTGATACTTCGATAAAGTTTTTTAAAATTTCTTCATAAATAAAATTACAGTCAGTACTGGATAACGAAACCAAACATTTCTGAACAACATGATTTCCATTTATGTCTTTTATTAATATTATTATCGAATTTTTTAGCGAGTTTTTTGTTTTTCTTATTTGTGACGGCGTTTTTATCTGTGAATAGTTTGGGATAAAGCAAAGAGAAATAATAAAAAAGTGTTTAGAAAAATAACTAAACTATGAAATAGTGTAATATATACAAACTAAATAATAAAAGAAGAATTTGTTAGTATCTATTCAAAAGGTTTTATAAGAAAGAAATGAAAAATTCTTACCATCTCTATGAGTTTCTGAACAGTTCGAGTTCCATGAACACTTATGGAGGCATTTATCAGTTCATCAGATGATTTATCAATAATTTTCTCTATTTGTTCAGGTGTACAAACTTCTATTAATTTTTGACAAAGGTAATTTCCAAAAGGATCCATCATTAATTCTATTATATGCTCTAAAGCTTCATTATAAATTTCATCGATACAACTTTGGTTTTTTTTATCGAGGATTTTTTGAAGTGTTCTGCATTTGGCTTGATCCTTAACAAAATTGAAAAATAGTGTGAAAAATATGTATGTGTATTTTCTAAATAAAGGCAAATAAAATAAATCACTAAACTTGCGAAAAAACAAAAATAGAACAGGCAATACCTTAGCTATTTTATATACGTTTCCAGATATGGAAGTTAAATCGAGATCGTCTTCATTATTAGTATTATTTTTTTTATTAACCAAAGTCTTATCATTAAAATTTTTATGCCCATTTTTATATTCTTTTTTTTTTTTATTTTTTTCGCTTATCATTGGTTCGTTAGCTGTATAAGAAAAAAGGGAAAATAATTTATATGAACAAATTGTGATTATATATTTATTTGTCTCCAAGCAAAAAAATGTACAATTTAATAGTGAACAAGGGAAATTATGGTCTTTTTTTTTGATAGATGTATACCTAAATAGCTATATGGTTGGCTAACAGGATAGGCATTATTTTCTGCATTGTAAATATCAACACATGGTAATGGGACAACAGGATAATTATTCATAAAGTGATTATAAAAGTAATTTTTTTGATGAGATGTGTAAAAATTCGAATTAATAATATTATAATAAGCCATATTTTGCTGATAATTATTTATAGCATTTTGGCTATTATCATTTATTGGATACATTCTAATATTATAATTTTGGTTACATATATTATTTAAATAATTGTACATTTCATTATTTCCTCTTATATTATCATTGTAATTAATCATACTATTATATTTATTTAATCTACTATCTGGTATTTTATTTATCGTATTTATATTGTCTATATTTCGAATCATGTTTTCATTGTTTTCAATATTTGTGCAACAATTCATAGAGCTACTATTATTCACCTGTTTTGGTACATTAATGTTATTATATTCCATTTCCTTTTTTTTTTCTACCATTATATTGTTGTCATCCCTATTTATACAATTTGGCTCATTACTCATTCCAGCAAATTGATATGCCTCTTTATTAAATTGTAATTTTGGAGCATATATAAATCTATTAAAATTTGGATATAACCAATTTTCTTCATAATTTATAAATCCAATATTGTTACAATTCTCTACAGCAATAGTATTTGTCTCATTATCACAGTTTCGATTATTTTCCATATTTACAAAATTTGTTCCCATCGTCTCTTTTCCGATTCTACTATTTATTATATTACTATTTATAATGTTAATATTATTATTTAGTCTATTACTGGAGTCATTTAATGTGCTATCTTGACAATATGGCTTATTATTTTGTAAATCGTTCATGTAGTTAACAACGGTGCAAGGAGTCATATATCCGGGACAATAATAATTAGTGTATTTGTAAGGTATAATATAATGCTCATTATTTAAAAACATATTGGGGTCGTTGTAATTTGAATATATATTGTTTAAAGTCCCTTGCATGTGCGTAGAATTATTATCATTTATTCTATCATGGGAATCAAAATAATTAGATAAATTATTCTTATTATAATTTATTGTATTCATTGCATCCATTGTATTTACACCATTTGGTGGGAAATGCAATATTGGGGTTATGTTATTATTTGTAACATCTTTATTTAATATATATTTATTATTATTATTATTATATTTTTTATATGAACTGTTCATGCAATTTTGTAGATTATAATTCACGCTATTATTATTCAAAGAAATATTTGGAAAACTATTTGTATTCATACATGGAAAATTTATTTGATATAGTTGTGCATAATTTGATATGGTGGGTATTATTCCTTTGTAATTTGGTGGTATTATATCTATAGGATTCATAATTTTTGTATTTGTATTTGAATCAGCTATTTTATTCACTGATGTATTTTTTTTTTTTTTTTTTTTATTACTTATTTCATCTGTCTTAACTAAGAAATCACCATCAACCATTTTATTATTTTTATTCATTGAATTTGAAGTATCTTTATCTTTACATTTATCTTCACTACTATTACAACTTTCAGTGTTACTCTCAAAGCTGCTACTTTTAAAGGTTTCCCTATTCACATCATGAATAAGCTCCTTTTTTTCGATAATTTCGAAATTTATGTTATCATTAATATCTTTGTCAGTTCTATTCTCTAGTTCATTTTCACAAACTAAATTATCTGCTAATGTTTCTCTCTTCTCATTTTGGTTTTCCATTTTATCCGAACTTATTCGTTTCGTTCTTTCTCCTTTTTTGGTTTTTGATGAATAGGAAATGGGAAGATATTTTTTTTATATTCGGATTAATTAAAAAAATATAAGTAAAAAAAGTTTAGTTACATAAAAAAAAAATTGTTACAAAAACATTTTTATAAATGATAAAGATAAAAAAGCATATTGGATTGCATAATTATTTGTTGTCTAAAAATTTAAATACACATAAAAAATCCAAACATCTCTACATATGTGTGTAATGCATAAGCATTGATATTTATGAATTTTCAAATGTTTTGTTCATACTATATTAAAAAAATCCTACATATATAACATAAAAAATAAAAACTAAAAAGACCTTAGTAAAAATACGTTCGAATAATAATTTTGATGTATGATGGTACAAAAAAATAATATAAAAAATATATATATTAATATATGTTCTATATGTTCTACATATATTATATAAAAATACACACACACAAAAAAAAAGTAGTATAAAATATATTTTGTAAAAAATCAAATATTAAAAAAAATGCATAATAATAAAAAAGTTTTATGGAATTAAAGTATTAATAACAAATATAAATATTTCAAAGTGGCCTTAAAACAAAAAAGATGAATAATATCAATTAACAAACTAGTATGTATTCATATATATATTATGCAGGTGTGTATATATTACTGTCCTATCCTCTTATTTTTTTATTTGTCTATATTTTAAGCTTTATATCATTTTTTATTTTCTATTTTTTTTTTTGTTTTTATCGTCAAATAAATTAAAAAATTATTTAATAACTCTATCTTATCGCATTAATTCTATAATTATTATTTATAAAAAAAACGACATGAAAGTGTAAGTATACATACACAGATGATTACCCAGATATACATAAATGCCCAAATGTATTTATATCCATATCTACATTATTAAAGATATAAAATAATGCGTGCATATACATACACAAATCAGTTTATACACATATGCACACACATATATCTATCCTTAAATAGAATAATAGATCGATTATATTTTTTTACATAAGTAATTATAATCATATATTGCCTGAATGTTAATAATTTTTATATGCTTTTTAAAAAAGCTAGTTTTTTTTTTTTTTTTTTTTTTATTCCAAAAATAAGTTCGCTGTATTCATTATTGTAATTCTCATCCATATGTATATATACATGGAAAAAACAAAATATGTCTACTTATTGTATATCCAATTTGCATAACTTTGTAAAATATATATATTTATGATATAGACAATTGGATTAAAACAGAAAAATAAAAAATAAAAAAATAAAAATAATTTTTCATATATATATAATGGCTATCTCAAATAAATACGGTGATATATGCGTGTGCAAAATTATATATATGACCAAACAATGAAACTTATATGGTTCCAAAAATTGTATACAAAATGTTTAATATATATCCAGTTTATATAATTTCCTATATTAACCCAATTCGCAAGTTAAAAAAGAGTAAAGACAAACTGTCAATGATAAATGTTTTACCACTTTGAAAAATTATCACCATTAAAATAATATGCGATAGGTATATGTATTGTTATGTGCTTATATATATCCAACTTATTTAATATGTGTAGAAAAAAAAGAAAAATTGAAACCATAAATATGCTATTATCCAATTTGTTTTTCATTTATGTAGTATATAATCATTTTAAACAACAAAAATTAAATGATATTCAATGAATAAAAATGTTAAAATTCATGCCACATAAAAAAAAATTAAATAAAAAAATGCATGAACAATAATAAATATTTAAAAATATAAATGAAATAAATACTATCCTATTTATAGTTAACATATACACACATCTTCAAAAATGGTCTACAACTTCAATGAATAAAAAAAAAATAATAAATCATTATAAATAATTAAAATACCTTATATATTATCTTCATAATTTTATAAGTCTTTTAAATAGACATCAAACAGAGGAAGAAATATGTAGAAAAAAATTTACCAAATCGGGCATCCCGTTTTTACGGCGATTGAGGTGTTATAGGGCCTAGTTGTATAAAAAAAAAAAGAAAAAAAAAATTTTAAATAAAAAGTAAACAAACACAAGTTATAAAAAATATATTATTTTATACCATTCCTGAAAGACGCTTGTTTAAATCTCGAAGAATTTATAAATTCTTCTTGGTTATCCTCTAATTTTTTGTCTTTGTTAATTTTTATATCAAAAGAAATATTATCCAAGTTTTTCTCATCTTCATCATTTCCAATCTAAACAAGTTGAACATCCATATCCATGTGCATATATTATCTCAATTTAACTTATAAAAAAATAGAATTTAGAAATTTATATATAACTTGCCTTATTTAAAGAGTCTAATAAATTTTCTATCTCTTCTTTTTCTGTATCATCAATATTTTCAATCTATAAAATGATGTTATAAATTTTTATATAAATATATATATGTGCTAATTGTTTTTATAAGAAAAAAAATAAAAAGCATATTTTATTTCCATTTTAATTTTCATAAACCTGTTTATCATCTCCTAAAAATTTTTAGAAAGCATTTTAAAAAATATGTGTTTAATGGTGATAAAAATAAATGAATAAATATAAGGCAACAAAATATTTATCTTATAAAAAATAGTATAGCGTATTACCTTCTTCGGGAACATAAACTGGGGCTTGATTAGTTGACCATAAGGATGAAGATCTTCGTCGATTCCTTTCCTTTTCTTCTAATTCTTCTGTTGTAATAAAAATATATGAAACCATATGGATATGTGTACTTTTTCTAAATTTTTATAAAAGCATATTTTTGTGCATCCTTTTAGCTCTACCTTCTAGTATACTGACCTACAAAAAAGAATAAAAAATTATGTAACGTCGAAAATTGATATCAACAATTATATATAACTTTGGAAGCAGATTCATAATATGTGCATATGTATGTACATATTTTTTTTTACTTGTCTCCTAATCTCTTGTTTGAGCTCTGACAATAAGAACACCATATCATTCTTACTGATATTTAGTTTTTTTGAAGGAACAATTTTTAAATTAATTCGGGTAAGCGGTTCTGAAATTGGCTCGACATCATCTTCCCCTTTCGGTGAAATAACATCTGCTATATCTGACACAGTTGACATAATATCCGAAAAAGGCAACAGCGCCGTTTTCTCACAACATACTTTATTAAAAAAGATGGCCAAAAAAAAACAAAAAAAAAAATAAAACAATTTGTTCATTTTTTAAAATAATTAGTGAAATGCTAAAAATTACGTATATTACGTGAAATTAAGAATAATTAAAAATTCCAAACAAAATAAAAAATATACACTAATAGAACAATTGTACAAAAAAACAAACGAAATAATAATAAATATTATAGAGACATATATATCCCTTTATTTTATTATTATATATTTTTATAGTATAAAACAATGAAGGAAGGAAAATGCAGAAAAATAAAGTGTACATACATTTAACTACGCCATATAATACATATATTCATTTCTCCTAAATTTGATAAAATGAGAATAATGTAGAATTTTATAAATATAGCCACAAAAAATAAAATAAAAATATTGGACATAACATATTCTATCGAAAAATAAATCCAATAAGACACATAATAATGTTCAACCAGGTTCATATTTTTAATAAACTAGCTTAACTTTCCATCCTTTATACATGAAGAAAAAATCACTTTATATTAAAATAATGAAATGGAAAACCATTTGAAAAGTGAAGTCGTAAAAATGACAGTTATTCATATAGAACATTTTAGATTTGTATATAGTTCAAAATATAAAGTTATTGAAAGTATCGAAAAATAAAATAGAAAAAATAAAAGTAAAAACAAAAAAATACATACTTAAAAAAAAATCAAAGTTGTAGATCATCATCACAATATTAGTATTGCTATTATTTAAATTAATCCTTCCTTTTTTAATATTCCATCATTTGGGGTCCTTAAATTCAAACCTAATTTATATACTCATATTTATACTTTAAAGAATTTATCATAGCCTGTTTAGTCATTTCAGGGGTAATTTTATGCATTTTGAAGATCCGGTCAGCAGGTGTGCATGTACCATCCTCAAAGTTAACCTGACTATGCATCATAGTTAAATTAATATCTCCTATTTGTGTGTGAAATGGAGTAGTATAGTAATAATAATCAATTGTCGTGTTTGGAGTAAGCTCTTTTACACAACAAGGAACAGGGGTTTTGGTTGTTTTATAATAATCATATAACCTAGAAATTCAAAAAATAAAATAAATTATAGTTCTCATAATATTTACAAATATATATTATCGTATCACATTTTATGCGCTAATACAAAATTGAGTATATATAAAAAATATATGAATATGTAATAATAAAGCTTCTTAAGTAACCAACCATGAGCTAGTGTCTGTTGTCATCATTCTCATCCCATTATCTGCAATTCCATGCCTGTTAAAAAATAGTAAAAAATAAATATGAATTTAAAGAATTAAAAAAAGTAAGTATTGCATTTATGCGTATAAGGGGGGAATGATATATGTATATGCAATTGGTTAATCTTTTTTTATTTTCTTTTATTAATTTTGGATATTTTTTTCGTATTACTTTAAAAATTTCTCCATTTGTTGAACAGAATATTCATCACGAGCATTTTGTATGAACCTTTTGTAGCTAATTTCTTTGTCTTCATTTATATCAAAACTTCCATGGCTTGTTTCTAGTGTTTCCGTTTTTTTTTGTGTAAGAAGAGCATCTTCAGTATCATTTTCATTTTTTGTGGCACTTACATTACTTGAAATATGGGATTGACTTTTGGAGTTCAACTTTATCGATGCGTTTGATAATAATTCATGAGATGGTACCTTTTGGTCCTCCATTAAACCGTCTTTAGTAATTATTATGGGATAGGAAAAGTAAAAAGGAAAATGTACAAAATTATGAATATGTATACATATGTAGTATCATTGGGGATAAATATGAGGGATTATATGCATTTATTCGTATGCTTGTTTTTTTTTCTCCTTTACCACTGTGTTTAGAGCTTGCAGAATCCATTATTAATAGCAAAAAATAGACGATGAAATAAATTAATATTTTAATGGTTGAAGTATGGATAAAATAATAAGCCAAATAAACATGCAAAATTATTTAGAAAAATTAGAGAATAAAGAAAATTGGGAAAAATGTGTAAAAAATAAAATATAAAAAAATATTTAAATTAATGAAGAACAAAACTTATGATAAAAAAATTATTTAAATAAAAAATAGACAAAAATAAGATTTTTTGAACCACTTAAAGACAGAATGAAGAACATCAAATAAAATTAATTGGTTAGAACAAAAATATGTGGAAAAACTTTTTTACATATCAAACTTATATATATATTATAGGGTGATGGTTTTAAGCTTTTTAAGAATAAAATATAAGAGATCTTCTCAAAAAATATAAAACATGTTATATTAAAAATAACAAAATTTTCTAAAGTCCTTAATTTTATTTTTTTGTTTTATTATTTCATTTATTCTCAATCTCTTTTTATAATTCATCCTTTACAGAAATATAAAATGAAAACCAACAAAGGAAAATATAAAATAATAAATAGGATTTTTTTTCCGATTTTTATAATATTTATCACGCTCGAAAGTTTTATCATTTTAGCTATTTATTACTGCTAATAAAAATGGTGTGTAGGTTGTAAAAAAAAATTATGTCTTTTTTTTTTTTCAAAAAAGCTATTTACTGTTTTAACTAGCCAAATGAAGCATAATGTCGTTTTATTTTATTGCTTGTTAATGTAAAATAATAAAAAAAAAATATAATTATAATAACACCAACATAACTAACTATGTTGTATATACTAAGAATTATATTATTAGCATGCCAAATGCATTTATGTGTGTAACAATTTTCGTAATGTGCTTCCAAAAGTAAAGAAAAAATTGGTTTAGGATTAAAAATCTCGATTTAATTTGAAAATTATTGGAATAACTAACTATTATATACAAGGATATAAATACATATTTACATGCCAAACAGATTTTTAAAACAATAATAAATCTATCCACTTATATAGTAATTTCCCCGTTTTTTGTAATATATCGTGTAATGAGATTAATTTTTTTTTCATACACATTTAGAAAAAGCTATATAGAATGTATATAAAAGGAATATGATACTAATGAGACTATTTATTATATATATAAATATTTCGATAAATATATCCTTTCTATTTCTCATCACAAATACTGCTATTAAAAGGTTGTATAGAAAAAACAATGCTATAACTCTACACAAATAGAGAGGGAAATAAATTGTTTTTTATTTACTCATTCGTTTTACTTTTCAAAGCACGTATTTTTTATACACATGAGATATATTACTGAAATCACATCAAATTTAAAGCAAATAGTTATAAAAACATAAGATTAAATAATGCCAAGGATGCACACAAAGTAAATAATATAAAGAGAAGTTATTTATGATTGAGAATTATCACGGATGGTATAGGCTATGGATATTTAAAGAAATAAAAGAACCTTCTTTGTGTTTTTTGTTCTTGTTTTTATAAACTTGTTCTGTATGGTATGTACATATTTTTTTAGGAATACTAAAAATATATTTAAAAACAAGATAAAATTATAAAAATCGTAGTCAAACAACTCTACATATATTAAAATATATTTAATTTGTTAAAAGGTTAGTTGATTTCCATTTTTAAAAATATAACTTATTCTTACACTCTATAAGAAATGTATTTTCAAATTTTATGAGTATAAAATGAGAAGGGTTAATTTATAAGTATATTTTTTTCAACATACCAAATGGTAAAATATAAAATTTTGTGTGAAAAAAAAAATGACCAAGATATATGAGCATATATTTATGTCACGTAATGAAAGTTTTTAAAATCATAAAAATAGAAAATAAAATTTTTGAATATTTTATGAAAAAACAAAAAGAATAATAAAATATTTGGTTAGCTTTATTTATTATTTTTTGTTACTCTGTGTAATAACGTACAAATATGTATAGATGAAACATGTGTAAGAAATATAATTCCATTAAGTTGAAAAGTCACAAAAAGGGTTTTATATACTATATTATAAACTTATTTTATTTTTTTTTTAATCTTTTGAAGATAGCTATATTGTAATATCATGAAATGAATGATGCATCAAGTTTCCAAAGATTCCATAATAAATTTTCAAACAATGAATTGAAACAATCCCAAATTAACCAACGACTTAAAAATATAAATTTAACAAAACGTCTAATATCGTATGAACGGTACATAAAAGCTATACCCAAAAATAAGAGAAGTTCAAATTTAAAAAATGATTGGCATCCAGAAACACCTCGAATTAATAAACAATTAAGCGTATCACAATGGAATAAAGAAATAAAAAAATGGAGAAAACAAATACACGCATGGGGCAATATGCCTGAATATGTTTATAAACATATATGTAACTTATCATTTCCAGACCGAAATAAATATTTATCAGAGTTAAAATTACTTGAACTAAGTCAGGTGGAAATTAATAATTTAAAAAAAAAAAATGAACAGTGTTCAGAAATTATAGTGAACAATATTTTATTAATTCCTGAACAAAATAACAATACAAATATTTCCGAAAATAGTGGAATAATAGAAAAGCCGGTTTTTTTTCTCCCCCAAAATTTTAGTGGAACTATATTAAATGACCAGTTAATAATTATTAAGCAAAATTATTTAGAAAAATGTCTATACTCATTACAACAAAAGTATAGTCCCAAATATGACCATTTATTTGACACATATAACAGTTTATATATTATGGCAAGGGACCCAAATTTAAATTGTAAAAAGGAAAAAAAGGAGCAAAAAACTATCACCGTAAAATTAAATAAAAAATTTAATAGCAGTTATGAAAATGGTAGCAATGAGAATGGCAAAATTAAAACTAGCCAAGATATCCTAAAAGAATATATGAATAAGCAAGAAATACAAGCATCGAAATATTTGCATTCTACAAATACAAAAAAAAATAGTAACTATAGAAAGGGGAAAAGACATTTTTAATTTCTAAGTATATATATGTAGTCTAGAAGATTTACCGCTTTTTGGTTTTTTTGTGTGTACATTATAAATTTATGTGCCCCCCCTTAATCATTCATAAGGATAGGCATAATATCGGGTGTGCTTATGTTTTTTTTTCTCTTTTGTAAATAGGCATGTTACAAATAGGGACATAAATAAATTTTATTAATTCTACATAAATGTAATAATGAATATTTGTATGACTACATAATTTATTATACATTATTATTTTTTTGTTTTTTTTTTGTAAACTTTTATGATAAATATGCACATTTCTTAGTGATAGCTAATCTTATGTTGTAGATCATGCTTTCATATATAACACTTATAAATTAAAAAAGAAAAAAAAAAGTATGTAATAATTTTTTGAATAAAACAGATTAGTAAATACTAGTTCGATTAATAAGAAAAGATAATTATGTGTAAATATCCAGTTTTTATTGTTTGAAAAGTTTTGTCATATATAGTATATTTTATATTAAAACTAATTTGTAGAATTTTATATATAATAAAATGGTGATTATTCACATTGGCTAAATACGTATATATTAGCTACCTGCTTTAAAAAAAAATATTTTTTACTCGTGCATGAATATGCATATAATAGTATTATTATATTTGATAAATTGAACAATTTAATTGACAAAATAAATTAAAAAAATATTCTTTTAATAATTATTATATTTTCACATATAATGTAAAACATTTTTATATAATTAAAGAATTAAAAAAAAAATAAGAGATATATTATTTTGTATGCATTTTTTTAATGCTATAAATAAGAGAAGAGTGGGGCTCGGATTATTTACTACCTTGGGTTTCAAAATAAAAAATAATAACCCATGTAATATATGCATATATTGGATATACGCATGTTTGGTCATGTGTGTGTAAATTAAGATCTTGATTAATGATACAATTGACAAATGTTTTGTGTGGCCTTTGGAGGCAATCTATGGTTAGGTGTGCAGATAACAGCGGTGTTATAAAGGCATGCATAATTGGGATTGGGAAAAATAAATGGGGTACTGGAAAAATAGGAGATCGAATTAGAGTATCAATACGTGATAAAACTTCTGAATGTGGAATTTCAGAAAAAACACCCAAAGGAATTATTGTTAGAAGAAAAAAAGAAACAAAAAGAAAAGATGGTAGTTATATCAAATTTGATGATAATGCTTTTGTTATGATATCAAAAAATAAATTAAAAGCCACAAAAATAAAAGGACCAGTTGCTATGGAAACCAGACATAATTGCAAAAATCTGGCAAGATACATTTTTTAAAGTATACTCTTAATTTTGTGTTTCGAAAAAAATTAATATATGCTACACCCTTACATAAGAACATTTAGACGTGCGCATATATATTTACTACTATTTTGTAAAATAATTTTATTATTATTTTTTTTTATGCACATACATATCTAATTTCGATGATTACAAATAATATTATTTTATTGTTTTGTTATTCCATTTTTTATGTTACATTTTAGTAAGCATAAACCATATGTATACTACATATTTGGATATGCTGTTTTTATTTCATTTTTTTTAGCATCACAAATTTAAAGCATTGCAAAAAAATTAAAAAATTATATATAATTCAAAGTAAATACTTTATTTAGTTTTCTTTATGCGTTTTAGTTATACAGTAATTCTATCAACGTATTATCTTAGGTTAAGTTTATATTCTCGATTATTGTTTAAAAAAAAAATATAATTACGAAAATAAATAAATAAATAAATATACACACATATATGCACATACGCCCAAATTAAGGGGTGTTGTATGGCGTACATAAGCCGCTTGCATCTGATAAGGAAATGTAAATGCCAATAATTAAACCTACAATAATTATGATAAAAAAAAAATGGAGAATGTATGTATTATTTGCATACAAATACTATATAAATTATGTAATATATTTGTAAGAAAGTTTTATAACATTCATTTTTGGTTAAACAAAACTTACCATATAATGCCAAAGTTTCGGAGAAAACTAAGATTAAAATCATTCCAATAAATAATCGGTTTTGTTGTGCATTTGCTCTTACACCAGCATCACCAACGATACCAATAGCCAAACCGGCAGCCTATATTGAAATAGAAAAATGGGATAATGATTATGTATATATATTTATGTATGGTATGTTGCGGAATGCATATTTTGCTTTTGCCTTTGCTTTTTCTTTATTTTTTATCATTTGCGTACCAATGAGCTTAATCCGACTATTAAACCAGATGCTAAGTGTGTGTATCCCAAATAGCTTGAGTAGCTAGCAGCAGGTGACACTATAAGAGAAAGGAAAATATGCATATTGTGAAACGCAAGCATAAATAATATGAAGTAAAAATATAAGTTTTAATCTATTTCCATCGAACATAAAACGGTAATGGTATAAAATATATATTTAGGTCGGATAAAAAGTTTATAAAGGATTTATCCATATATTTGATTATTTCATTTTTTATATATATTAAACTAACTTTTTCCTGAGATAATGATAGACATAATAATTCCATAAATACCAAGAACACCGGCCATAACAACTGGTAAAATTGACTTCATGATTAAATCTGGCCTCATTACACCGACACTGCAAACTCCTACTCCACTTTTAGCAGTACCGAAGGCTGCTCCCAAATCTGCAATTGAAAAAAGAAGAAATAATAAGCAATGATAATAAATAATACATAATATATGCACAAACATAATAGGGACGTATATATATGCGTATATTAAGAATAAAAACTTATACTAAAACTGTAGCAATGCGCAAATAAACTATCACGGGCATTTTTACATATACATATACAAATAGCAGAACAGTAATATAAGATAAATATCATACTAATGATATATGCATAAGTAAATAAATATAACAATATAAATATTGATATATGAAATAAAACTTAAATAAATACATTTAAATATATATATAATACACATGGAAATTAATAGGAAAAAAAATATTACTTGAAAAGATAGAGGATGCGGCAATCCCCATAAACCCAAAAAAGGCTGAATTTGGATCACATGTTCGCATTTTGGAAACAAAAAAATTAAATTAAATAAGATGATTTTTATATATTATGTGTGGTATTATTTTAAAATTTATAATAACTATTATAATTATTTTCCTAAAAATATATATTTATAATATTATATATATATTGCAAAATATAAGAACTTTCTGATAATATAATTTATAATATATATAGCATAGATTTTACATAAAAAAAAAAATATATATTAAAATAATATGCTTGCGTATATAAGTGCGGAAATATGAAAATTATGGAAAAATATGAAAAATATAAATATAAAAAATGAAAATATTAAATATGTAAATTCAGTAAGATAAAAATATTATTATGCATATATATATATTATATTTAAATTATGATATATCCTTAGTATGTATATATAAGCAAAGATTGGGGGAAAAAAATTCGTTCGCATGCATTAATTTATATATATATAATATATATATATATATATATATATATATTTATTTATTTTATTTTTTATTATTATCAGATAATATAAAAAAAAAAAAAAAAAAAAAAGTAAAAATTTTTTCATTTAATAATTATTATGGATATGTAAATTTCTTTGCATTGGAAAAGGGAAAATGAAATATCCATTGGAAAATTATTCAAGCATTTTTTGTTTTAATTTTTATTTTCAATTCTTATTTAATCGTATTTAAAAACAATTTATAAATAAAAAAATTTTATGTATGAATGATGGACAACACAAAAAGTCAAAGGATATAGGGGAAAAGAGAATAAAAAAATATAATCATATGCTTTGACAATAATTATATTATATGCATATAATATTATATATATTGATGGTAGAGATATAAGAACATATTACTTACAATTTACATTAATAGCACTTCTTATATTTTTAAATTACGTATAATGTGGGCTTGTAACATATTGCTTATGTTATATTATGATATATTTATGCATTAACATGTTTGGAGAATAAGAAGGAGTGAAAGGAGTGTGTATTTAAGTAAAGTCAAACTACTTACAATGCTTTACCATATGCACACATAAATACATTCTTATCTATATTTTAGTATATTATATATTTGTGTGAGGCATAATATTTAATGATAAAAAAAAAAACTTTAATTATTTTTTTTTTCTTTTTCGCTAGCTGGCTATAGGTTAAGCCAAAAAAGTTATTATTTTAGTTTGCATATATACAGCTCTCAATTTCTTTGTTCTTACGATTGTTTATTTATTGCTTATTTTTTACTACTATCAAATTTGTATTAGTAAAAATGGTCTTATGGAAAATAATTTAATAATTTACGCTAATATGATAATAATAAAACTAAAGCTATGCTATCATAAAATAGGAATGCTCAGTGAGCTGTATATAAATATGCACAACATTTTTTATTTTGTGTTTTTATTTTTTTAATAAAAAAAAAAATATAGCTATTTTGCATATAAAATAGACAATATTCAATTAAAAAAAAATATATAACTATCGCTAGTTCCAATTATAATTATGTATCCAATTGAAAGTAATAATAGGAAGCATTAATTTATAGTGTTAAACAAATTTACTAGAATCCCCAATACAATACATAAATCATATAAATAATTATAAAATAATAATATGTTCCCCCTTATAAATACAAGCCTTACATTAATACATTTTCATAAGCATTATTTGGTACTTTCCTTTTCCTATATCATCATTTAAATTGTATGCTTGTAAATAGCGTGGTGTGTAAGTATTTCCCTATCACCAATTCTTAATCGTTTATTTTACTTATACAAAATAAAAGGAAAATAAGTTTGACCTTTTATTTTGAAAATTTATATGCCGGTAAAACATGGGCCTTATTGGATATATAAGGTTGTAGGAAATAAATGGGGGCAAAAATATTTTATAGCAAATGTTGAAAAACAAGAAAAGTTGCAAAGAAATAATTACAAAGTGATATATCAATATTTCTAAAAAATTATATTTGATTTTTTCGCAATGTGTACGTTTTTTTTATGAATTGACATATTTTAAGGAAAAATATGCAATTAATATTCCTTTTTGTTATGAATTAGCAAAAGTTGAAAAAAAAATAAAAAACATGGACTATACTATTTATTATTATTTTTTCGTATCATGCAAAATTTACGCCCCACATGTTATATCCCTTTAAGGCATTCACCTATTGCAGTGTATTTACATTTTTAGTATTGCACAGGAATAGGAAAACAAATCTAACTATATATATTATATTTATTTATTTTATCAATTTTTTCATTATTACAAATAATTAACAATTATTTATCTTAATATTACTACAAAAAGTACATATAAATTGTGTTTGTATAAAAAATGAATGAAAAAAGTGTACGATATAAGGTTATTGACGTTAATATATGTATATATAGTTACATATTTATATGAGCATGTGATTATATGCATATATTATATATACAAAAAAAAGGATGATATATTAGCGAGATAAGAATGATATAACAATGAGAAAAGAATGCCTATAAATGCAAAAAAAAACAAGTTTGTCATGTATGTGCGGAATAAGCATAGTAAAATAGGATGGCACAATACTTTTGTGGGAGCAAAAGGAAATGAACGGGTTTACAATTTGCAATGCCCAACATACTATACTTATAATAATAGTAAAAACAAAAATACATTGAACAAATTTGTAAAATACAAGATCTATCAAAATGAAAATATCATAAATAGGAGTACTATAGGAGGATTATTACATTTTAATAAGGGGGTGGCAAATGGAAAGAGGCCCACCTCGATTAATATATCTACACACAATTATTACAATGTTTGTGAGAATAATAAAAAAAAAATAGAGAATGAAAATAAATGGGGTGACGAAAATGAAAAAAGTGGCATGAAGATACCTCTAAAA
Source organism: Plasmodium vinckei vinckei (assembly GCF_900681995.1). Taxonomy (NCBI): domain Eukaryota; phylum Apicomplexa; class Aconoidasida; order Haemosporida; family Plasmodiidae; genus Plasmodium; species Plasmodium vinckei. The sequence continues at coordinate 1,264,011 of NC_051304.1, forward strand.
TGTAGCATAGAATTAATACCAAATGTAAATAAAAATGTATATGCATCATCTATTCATTCGAATAAAATAAAAAATGAAATGAATCCAAATTATGTACTAATGAATAACAAAATTCATATAAACAAAATAAATTCAGTTGGAAAAATGATCTCAGAAAGTTTGATAGAAAATTCTAATATTAATGAAAAATGGTATGAAATAGAAGATGATGAAAAAAAAAAAGAAAAATCTAACATTGATTTAGTGAAATTAAAAATAAAGAATTATTTAGATCTATCAAAATCTAAATTAACTTTATGGGTAACAATAAATAGCACATTTGGATATTTCATGTTAGGTGGACATAATATATCTGAACTTTTGTCATTGTCATGTGGGATATTTTTATGTAGTAGTAGTGCTAACACATTTAATCAAATTATTGAAAAAGATATTGACAAATTAATGAATAGAACAAATAAAAGACCATTAGCTTGTAACAATAAAAAAATATCATTAACACATGCAAAGATATTTGGCTGTTCAACTGCTGCAATTGGCTGTTCATTATTATATTATTTTAATAATCCTTTAACATCATTTTTAGGATTATTTAATATTTTACTATATACATGTTTATATACCCCACTAAAACGGAAAACACCATATAATACACATGTCGGATCTATAGTTGGGTCTATACCTATGTTAATGGGATGTGTAGCGGTTGAACAAAATTTATTTATACCTGAAGCTTGGATATTATTTTCAATTCAACTTTTATGGCAATTTCCACATTTTTATTCATTAGCATATTTATATAAAGAAGATTATTTAAAAGGGAAATATAAAATGTTTCCTCTTAAGGATAATCAAAATGGATTATACACAGCAAAATTATGTAGACCATATTTAATTTTATTATCTTTTCTTCCCTTTTTCTTTTTTTTTTGTGGATATACATCCTATATGTATATTTTAACATCACTAGTGCCAAATATATTTATTTATTACAAATTTCAACAAATTCTTCAAAACCCCTCTAAAAAGGGATTTAGATCATTTTTTAAACATTCGCTATGGCATATTATTTTATTATTAGCTTTATCATCCTATCACACTCAAATACCTGACAAAAAAAATGCTTTACATACAAAAAGGGATACATTAATTAGTGACAGCCAAATCGATAAAATGGGTCAAGATAATATGAACCATTCAGAACATCCAATCACCAAATTTAAGAAAAGACTCTTAAAATTTTGTGTAGTCTTCTCATAGTTTGTGCATGCACATCTAATCTTTATATTTTAATGTAATATTTATTTTGATTATACCAAAGTTTATATTATTTAATAATTTTTTTCCGTTTGAATAACAACACTATCATTATTGACTGCTGTTTTTTCGTTTTCCATTTCTTTTGTATCATATTTTTTACTCTGTAAATAAGTATATACCATATGTTTTTGTTTGTTTTTTTTTTTTTTTACTTTCTCTATATTAATATAATGTGTTTGTCATAAGAACTATTTACCATTGAAAGGAAGATGGTACATGGATTCGAAGTATAAAAAATGTACATATACTATATTGACCAGATTTTAGTATGAAAAAATGGAGAATAATAATCTACCCCATTTTAAATGCTACAAGCATTTTGTTTACAACAATAGGGAATGAAAATGGGTTAAATATATTTAATGTTTATTTATTTAATAATTGTTCATTTAATTCTCTTGTATTTCTTTGTTTAAACTTTATGAGAGTTTCCCATCAAGGGGCTTAAAATATATTGTTAAGCAATAAAAAAGAGATATTTAAATTAAAATAAAAGAAAATAAACATATATAAAAATCATAGACTTTTGTAATTGATAAAAAAAATAATATATATATGAAATGAAAGTTTGTGAATTTTCCGCACAGAACAGAGAGTTGGGAAAAGTAATATATATATTATGTTTTTGTTTATTTTTTCTTTCCTCCAGAAACTTTTGTCTTTGCTGTACCTCGGACCTATGAAAGAAAATGAAAAAAAAAAAAATGTTATAAACAATACATATTACATATATGGCATGCATAAGTTGATATTGGGGTTGACTTACCTTTTTCCTTCTGTTTTTCAATTCCTTGGCTGCTCTTCTTCCTGGCTTGTTTTCCTTTGTTATTAAGCCTTCTCGTATTTGCCTGTATTTCTTTTCAAACTTTTTAACAGCATCAACACTGTTATAAATTAAGCCAAACCCTTTAGTTCTTCCCCCTCCAAATAAAGCTTTAAATCCAAATAATACGATTGTATTTACATTATTTAATTTATACATTTTTGCTAATCTTTCTTTAACATCCTTTTTTGATATAGTCCCTTTATTTGGATGTAAAATTTCTAAAGCAAATTGTTTTCTTCTTAATAAGGGATTGCTCATATATTTTTTTACTCGAACTGTAAATTGATCTGCCATTTTGTATAAATATTTGTTTTATTAAAAATTTAAGTTTTTTTTTTTTTTTTTAAAGTAATGGAAAAGAAATATGTTTACATAACTTTATAATAATTCAGTATGAAACTGTTTATTTTTTTATTTCGTTCTTCTTTTTGTAATTTCTCTTATTTTACAATTTTATTTTTTTTTTTTTTTTAATTTATAATATTATATTAAATATATTTTATAAGCTAAAAAATTTAAATACATATATATATAATAATTATTATGTATAAATTATTACGCCGGTAAAATAATTAGGTAAATTAATATTTGTAAATAAAACCGCCTTTGCATAAATTAAATACTACATACAAATTTTTATTGTATACATTTGGGGGACCTATATAAAAAAATAAATAAAGCATAGTAAAACTAAAATGGATTTACAATAAAATACGCTAACTTTAATTAATTGTTTTCCTTTCACTCCGTTTTTTTTTTCACATTATATTAATATATACATACATATTAAAAGAATGTAAGCATATTATTTAAAATAATTTTGTTTCCAATATAGGCCTTTTGCTTGTATGCATATTATGGTAAAATTTATATTTTCAATAAAATAGGTAAGGGTACGTTAAAAATATTATTAGCAGATTATTTATATGCACTTACTTTTTTCTTTCAACTTTTTAAGCTTAAAAATTGGGAAGTAATGAAATATTTTTTACCTTTACAATTGTATAAATAATAAATAAATTTTTTTCCTTTCCTTTCTTTTTATATTTTTAGTTGCCTTTTCATGATTTAGTCAATTAGCTTTGTATATATATTTTTTAGCTTTTTTAAAAATAATTATAAGAATTAAAATTGGCACAAAATTTGTACAAAATTTGTACAAAATTTGTATAAAATTTGTATAAAATTGTTATGGTATATGTAAGGTGAGTAAGGTGTATATAGAAAAAGGGAGGGGAAGATATTGTAAAAATTTTTAAAAAATATAAAAAATGTAAAAAAAATAAAATGATAAAAATCTATTTTTATTTTATAAAATTATGAAAATATAAAATATTATCAAACTATTAAAAAAATTCGTATTTATTGATTTTTTCATTTTTCCATTTTTCCATTTTTATACCCATTTTATAAGTACCAAGCATAAAGCAGCCATTTTACATGATGGGAAATTTTAGGAAAACCATATTTAATTTATAAACATTTTTAGACTACCCATTTAAAGAAAATAAAATAAAACTATTAAAGGTGTTCATAGTTTATTCAAACAATTATTGTCTTTCAACTTGTATAGGTGTAATATTTTGATTAATGTATGGGGAAATAGCTTATTTCCATTTTTATAGACCAGTGTTATTATACTTATTTATGGAACTTAAAAAATAAAGACATTTTTATAGTCAATTTTAAGTAAATAAAATAATATTTTTAAAATAGTGTTTATATAATTTATAAAAAAAAAAAAAATGTTATACACATATATGAGTAATAAAAACTAAAAGACGAAATCACGATAAAATAAAAATTTCACATATTACAAATAAATTATAAATATAGAACAAAAAAAGAAAAAAAAAAAAAAACAAACAAAAAAAAAAGATGAATATATTTTCTTTCAACATATATTAGCGTACATATGTATATGCATAGATGGTATAAAAATAGCATGCTACGAAACGGCAAATAGGATTGCGTAAAAAATATGCCTTATTGGCTTATTAAAAACTTTAAGAAAAAAAAAAAATGTATATCATGCAAAGCAAAAAGCAATTAAAAATATATATATGTAAAAAAAATTATAAACATTTTAAAAAAAAGACGTTGACATGGCTTGAATACCCATGCATATAATATGTACACAATGCAGTTCCACTGATTACTGCAAATTCATAAACAATATATATACTTAATTATAACGACAAAAAAAAATATGCATATGAATAGGATACAAAAAATAAACAGCAGGATGAAGTTTGTATAATGAATAATTTTATATGCATCATAGAAATATGGCTAACTAATAAAAAAAAAAAATAATGTTTTGATTTTGTTTTGACTAAAATTGCAATTTTGCACTATATATATGCAAAAAATAATCCGTTAAATATAACATCCCAAATATGATAAAGATAAAAGGAATGAGATATATATTTCCTTTTACCTATATATAAACATTTAGGGATAGTAATATGTTATAAAAATTTAAATTCAAATTTTGCAACTAATGGGAAGTGATCGGATGATCTGATTGGATTTGGTAAGGCAGAAGTAGGTAAATGATAAATTTGTGATTCTTGTATTAGTTGATTTTCATCTGGTATATTTACAGTTGATATAATATTTAAATCTTCATCGTTATAAAAAATATAATCTAGACATCCTATAAAATTTGAAGTGTAATTAGTAAATGGGGGTTCGAATCGATCTAAATCAATTGTGTTATTAATAATGATATTATTTATTGATTCATCTGTGTTTATTGTTTGTGATAAAAAATTTGAAATAGCATATGCAGACTTAAGATTTAAATTATGAGACATTGGAAGATATTCTAATAAACCATGTTCATCTGAATTTAGGTCATTATGGGTTCGACAACATTTTTTTTTATATAATAATTGATATACTGCACTATTTGGTGTACTATTAAAATCACCACATACAATCATACTTGGAATTATTTCATATTTTTGTATAAAATTCATTTTTAAATATTCTATAACTTTTACTAATATTTGTGTTTGCCATATTTTGACATAAGTTGCTTCAGGATTAGCAATAATATGTGTATTTGCTACAATCACCATTTTTTTCTTATCTTTTACATTTTCATATTTATCAGATTCATATGTTTTATTATTTTGTACATACTCAAGTAATAATACCAATGCTATATTATCTTTTAATAATCCTTTTGATAATGCTGGATTTTTTTGAACTTCTTTTGGAAGCGAAATTACTGATCCTTCTTTTATTAGTTTACTAAATTCTAATGCATATATTTCAACAAATTTGAATTTTTTTCTATTAAAAAATATTGCACACCCATCTATTGTATATTTACCTCCTTTATGTTTCCCAGAAGGTGAAGTAAAAATTTCTTTTGTCTTTTGTTTATACACCCCTTGGTATTCGTACTGGTTCAGGCACGGCTTGAAAAATTCGAGGAAGTGCTCATTTTGGATCTCCTAAAGTGGGACGTAAAAATGGGGGAGAATGAAAATGAAAGAAAACAAATGGAAAAAAAATGGACAAAAAATGGGGAGAGAATGAAAGTGTACAGATGCATGCTAAACCTTTAGAGTCACTTCCCTACCTGCAAGCATACGATGTCCGGGCGATGGTTAAGAATCTCTTGAATAATTTTTGTCTTTCTATAAGACCATGAAAGCATATATGGATCACAATGAGAGAATGCTTCAACAGTTCCATAAATTTCAGCTAATATATTCCAAGTCATAATAGTAAACTGATTAGTAGTATTTGGATAATTTAAACTTTTAAAAGATGTTATATTATTATTATTTGGTAATATTTGAATATTAGGTATACAACATCCAGTTATTATTTTATGATATATATTTGGATCTTTTATACTATCCCAAACTTTATCATCTAATACATATATTTTTTTATTTCCTTCTTCATCTTTTTTTTTACTTACAATTTGGTTTTTCTTATTTTTGGCAGTATCTTCGGAGGTTATTTGTTTTTTTGTATTTTTAACAGCTAGCTCATCTTGTGTAGTTATAACTAGCGTTTTGTTTTCATCTGAATCTAATGTTTTTTCTGGGATGGGTTCTTTTTCGCTAGCTTCAGTTGTATCTATTGTACTACTAACTTGTGAATCATCAGCATTTGAAATACTAAGATCAACATTATTAGTTTCCAAAATTTTGTTATTTTGTGTTGGGCTGTTTTGATCCCCTTTATCTACCTTGGCTATGTCAGAATTATCTATAGAACCTGCATTAAAAGCGTCTAATTTTTTTTCACCATTTTTTTGTGTGTTTTCAATTGCATTGTCTTGATTGGTACTGCTTTTAACATATTTGTTATCCAAATTTTCATCCATTTTAACATTGTTAATGTTGGATTTAGTATATGATTCTTCTTTATCTGAATTTTGAAATTTTTCATCGTCACAGCACTCCGAAGAATTACTTTTTGAACTAGATGTAATAGCCCTTTTGTCAAGAATCATTGTCTCTAACATTATTTGATGACCTACATCTTTTAAACTAGGGATGTAATTTCGCTCATTATGAATAACTTTCCAATTTTCTTTTCCTGATATATTTACTAACCCTGAATTAATTAGACCATTATAATGAGTTTGATCAAATTCTATATTTCCATCATAATTTTCCCAATCAAAAGATGAGCATGATACACCATAAGTATGTAAATTAAAATGAGATGGTATATTTATAGAACCATTACTTTTGTAATATTTATGTACATGTTCAAATCCTCTCATAAAACATTCATATGAGCAGAAACAACGGAATGTTAAAGTACATTGTATATGTCCTATTTTATGAGGATGAAAAAAACAAACTGTTCTTGGAGGACCTCTACTCCATCTATAAAATATATTAACTGTTTTTCCGATTGGATTATTTTCATTATCTTCATCATCATCATATAAATTTCCTAATTCATCTTTTATAATTACTACTGGATGTAATTCACAATTTTCTACTGGAGTTATGGGTTCTTTATTTTTTGCTGGTCCCCATATTAATTCACATCTAATTATTTCTGCAACATATTTTTTCTTTTTAGCAATATCGAAAAGGTTGACTTTACTCTGTTTGTTGCAATCATTTTTTTCTTCACTATTTTTTCCATCTTTATCACTTTCTCCATTTTGCCCTCCAAAGTTTATTGTATTAACATTTTTAATTTTAACTGTGTGCACATTTTTTTTTGTGTCCTCTTTTTTATCAAATATAGATTCTGATTTTGTTTTTTCTGCACAATTTCCACTCACTTCTATGTTATGGCTAGACATGCCAAATGATGGGTTCAACTGGTTATTATCGGTAATACCACTTTCTATAATAATACTAGATCTTGCTGAATTTAATACATCTAAAAGTTTATTTTTTTCATCTGGTATATCATTAATATTATCACTTCTTTTTATATTATTAAAAACAAAATTTGCAGTTGTGTTTTTATTCAAAAATGAAGTTCTTTCATTGTTAAAATTATTATTATAATTGGGAAAGAAGGAGGGTCTTGAATTGTTTGAAATATTATTTATTCCATAAGTATATGAATTATTATTTGGTGAAGCATTGTGAGGATAGTTTGATGATGCTGAATATATTTCATAGTCATTATAATTTATATCATTTACAAATTCTTCATTTGTTTGGTGATTTGAGTTTCTTTCTTTTTCATTAAAGTTGGGAAAACTTATGTTGGTTTGATTTATGTATCTGTTTGGGATGTTATCTGATATATTTCCATTAAACATTGATATATTCGAATTAATAAAATGATCTATATTTTTAGATGCAGACAAATTATCAGCATTAAATGGGTTTATATATGTATAGGAATTAGGTAGAACACCAGATGTATGCATATTATTATCATTTGCATTCATTCCAATTGGGAAATTTTCAAAATTTTGAGCAGAATAATGTGAAGTATTAGCATTCGAAAGATTATCATTGTTAGAGACGGCATCTTTATATGTATTATTTATATTATTATATACAATAAATTCATTTATATAATTTGAATTATTTTTATTATCGACAATACAATTATATCTATTTTTAATCATACTAGTTCTGTTCCCATTTGATAATGTACTATTAACTGATACTCTTGTTTTTGTATTTATAAAAGGAAAATTATTATAAGAATCTGTTTCATTTATTGTATTCTCATCATTACTACTTTGTGATATATAATTATTATTTAATCTTGATCCATAATTTAAATCATTAAACATATTTGTATAACAATTGGGATTGTAATTATAAGCATTATTATCTGTTGTTAAGATATTGGGCACATTTTCATGACTGTCTATAATATTTATATTTGCATTATTTAGATAATTATTATAATTTATATTATTAATATATGTTTCTTCTATTCCTTCATGTTTTAACATATTATCATTTACTAAATTTGTATTTATATTATTAGATGCATATACAGTTTGAAGTTTTGTTTTGACATTATTACACTCATTTGTATCGATACTATTGCTACATAATTTATATGCATTATTTTCAAATTCATTAAGATTTTTTTTAGGATTATTAATTTCGATTAGATAGGGATTCTGATTATTATTCCCTGAGTAATAATATGTTAAATTATTTTTATTTTGACCTAATTTAATATTTATATGATCATTATTAAGATTGTTGAAAATGATGTTTTGATTTTTTGCATTCATTGAAATGTTAGTTGATTTATTTCCTATATTATTTTCACTTCCATTCAACATAATGCCACTATTTATATCATTACTTATTGGGCTACATACATTTGTATCATTTTCATGTTTTACTTCGTTTACTTCTTTTACTTGATATACTTCATCGTGTTTAGTAAAACCTACTTCTTTTTTATTTTGATTTATTTCAATTTTTTTAATTTTTACTTTTTTTTGCATTTTTTTAATATTGTTATTTTCTGAATTATTCATATTTTCATCACATTCCCCATTTATATTAACATTTTTGTCATCCATATTATGACCGTTTGAATTGTCTTCCTTTATATCTTTATTTTTTATTTTTTCTTTATTTATTTTTTTTCTCTCATTTTCCATTTTATCGTTTCCTTTATCATGTTTGTCTTCATTGATGTTGTTTTTTCTGTTGTCTTGGTTTCGTTGTGATTCTGTATCTTTTTTATTTTTATCACGAACAGCCAAATTTTGCGTGTCTTCTTCGTTTAGTTCCTTCCCATCATTTTTTGAATTTATTTCAGCCAATTTATTTACTTCATTATTATTATCTTTTTTATTTTTTCGATTTTTAGAATCAATAATTAAGTTATCATCACTTTTATATAAATCTTTGCTAACATCACCTGTAATATTATTATTTTCTTTATTTTTATTTTTCGATTTTTCTAAATTAGTTATATTTTTTTCCCTTTTACAATTCTCTGTTAAGTCACTAACATCTTCATTTGGTTTTTGAAACCCTGAAGTATCTGTAGTTCCTAATTCTGGTGTTCCAATTCCTTGACGTGGTAAATTATATTTTTCATTTGTATTATAATTTTTTTCTATATCTTTTGATATATTATTATTGGAATAGTTAGATACATTTCCTTCTTTTATTTTTGAGGGACTTTTATTATTATATGTATCATTATTTTCCTTTGGACTTGTGTCTTCATTTTTATTATTACTTATTTGGCTTTCGTTACCTTTATTTTTTTTATATAAAGAAGGGAAAAATTTTTTAGAGAAATTCTCCATTATATTTTTTGAAAAAAAATAAAAAAAATTGCTTAAATGACAATATTTATGTCTAAACAAACACGACTTCTAAGCATATGGTTGTTTACATATTTATGTTTTCCACATAAATTTTGTTATTATTTTTAAAAATGAAAAATAATATTTTTATTTTTAAATTAAAAAAAAATTGAAAAAAACAATATATCACAACAAAGCACGAATAACGTAACATAAGGTAAGTCCACCATTAGATTATCATATCTTATTACACAATAAACTATTTTCATTTATTGTAAAAATAATTTCAATAGTTTATTTGTTTCCCTATTGTAAAATAAAAACAAAATGTGTAGTATATTCTCAAGTTCGTATTTCTCCCCATGTTTAGTCTTTTTTTTTTTTTTAGTGATGATGGGCTTAAACAACTATTCGCGTAAGCATACACTAAATATAAGTTGCATACGTATATAAAGTAAATTGCAAACACAAAAATTACATATATATATAATTATTTATTACTGATTGCAAAGTTAATTTGCAAAAGCTAATCGAATTACGTATGCATATGTAAAAATACTTTTTGATAATATACAAATATATATAATACACAATTAAATTAAAAATATCAAAACACGGTTAACAATATTATCAGAGAAAATTAAAAAAGTATAAAAAAAAGGAGAAAAAGGGAAACTAAATTTAAGTCATGCACACTTGATAACAATATAAAATGTGAGTATATGAATAAACGAATAAATACATAAATAAGTGAGCAAACATAAAATATATATAAATAATATACTATTTCTTAATAAGGATCAATGAAAACTATTAATAACTAATGTATTTAATACAAAAAAATATGCTTTTAAAAATAATCAATAAAATTAAATTAAAAGGCATTTTTTTTCAAATGTTCATAATATATTAGTGCTATTATTTTTTCCATTATTTTTTCCATTATTTTTTCCATTATTATTATAATTAGCATATATATATTATTAATAATATTAAAATAAATATTTTAAATACAAAGCATATGTAATATGAATAATTATATTTGTAATACTTTGTATATATTATCATAATAATTATATCCCGTAAAAAAAATATGTATATCTTAATAATAAACTTGGCATATTTTTGTATAATTTATCAATTGGTAAGAATGCATGTACTGTTCATAATTTTATTAACAATTCAGAAATTTTCCGAAAAAAAAAATATTATCAATATATATATTTTGCACATAATTACAATCTTAATAGAAAGAAATTATCTTTATATGTGGGGCTACTATATTTAATGTACTATTTTCGCTTTTTTCGATTTTTTGGGGAATTTAAGCATATTTTTTACACATTGCTTAAATGGGAAGTCCATAAATAAATACTATACATATAGGTATTATGTGGAGAAATAAGCATAATATGAATTTTTCGCTATATTTTTTTTTTGTATTTTGTTAGTTATTTTTTTAAATATATGACTAAATGTGTGATAATTGCAAAGGATGATATTTTCTTTATTCTATATTTCCCAATATCATCCATCTCTACACATATAGTATAGGTACAATGTATGTATACATTTCTATAGGTGAAAATCCTTACGTATGCATGAAATATACCTATTTTTTAAAATTTACTATACGCAAAGGTATTAATGATACAAAGATATCAATATGCTTCCCAAAAGATATAGTAATTTAGAAAAATTCGTGGTATATGTTATATGTATCGAAATATTTATAAACTATAATTTTCTTATCGTTTACATCGATTTCATATATATTAAAGAAAGGAGAAGGGGCATATTATTGGCATTATATACCCGCTTACTTATAGATAACCAGACTAAATTTGTATGCTTTATACTTATTTACTTTTGTACTATCTAAGCACTATTATTACTATCATGCTTGAGGTTCAAATTGTAAAGGAATTATCAAAAAATATATATATGTATTTACATATACGCAACATACCTCCATTTTTTGAGTAAAAATATTGATATGTATTCTTTGTTTAATATGTGTAAATTTGGCAAGAAATGGAGAAACTTGCGTAGATGAATTAGGTTCCCATATAATTTCCCCTCCCTTCTTTCTATACACATTTCTAATTATATAAATCGAAAAATAATAAATATATAAAAGAATTGGTATAAGTATTACTTTTCATATGGCTTATATTTATTTTTATATTGTTAAAGTTAGACAATCCCTTGTTTTTTAACTAAACATTGTATATTTTTTTCACCCTTTAATTTTCCAAAAAAGAAGAAATAATTGTAACCATATAAAATCACTTTTTTAAGCGAACATTTTGTACTACATATATTGGTTTATTTATTTTTTATTATCATATATAAAAAAAGAGGGGAAATGAAAAAAATATATAATTTTTTTATTGCATACATAACTTCATACCATTTCACATTAAAGAGTATATTTTTTACATTCATCCACTAAATAAAAAAACAAAAACAAATATATCTATATATGTATTTTATATTGATATATTTTTACTGTATTAAACGCGTGAAAAGAGAAAAAAATAAGAAATTCATATGGTAAATAATGTGCATTTTTATAAGTAGTTTACATATCAGCATTTTTATTATGACTTTGTAAGGTAAATTACAAGAATATGCACAACCATTTTTTTTTTTTCACAAATAGCCAAATTTTAGTTAGCTATTTTGGCTGTATTGTATAATGGTACATAAAATGCACATGAATATATTTTCCGAAAAAAAACATATTTCTTTAATTTCTTTATATATATTTAGCTTCTTATCATAACAAATAGGGGGAAGCTTGCTTTTTTCATAAAAAAATAATATAATCAAAATGATTTGCATTCCTTTTTTGTAATTCTCCCACCTTCTTACACATATTATATATGTTTTTTTTTTATTTTCCCGAATAAAAAGCTAGCATATTGTGAAGAAAAAAATGAGCAGTTCAGATGATCAAAGTGAAAACGCTGGTGAAAAGATAAAATTAATAAAAGAAGAAAATGAAGAATTAATCAGTGTAGAAAATCGATTTTTAAATGATGAAAAAGATGGCAATATAAAAGATGCTAAAGAATATATAAATAATGAAAAATTGTATATAAATAGATTAAGTACATATAATAAATGGATAAATAAACCTGTACATTTATGCTCATTAATATTAGCTAGAAATGGTTTTGTATGTAAAAATGAATCTACTATAGAATGTGAAATGTGTCAATGTAAATATATATATGAAAAAGGAGCATATTCTATGTATACCCGAATAAATGATTTATGTTTATTACACACTAATAGTTGTCCATGGAAAAATAAATTAATAGATTTATCATTTTTTAGACTTGATAATAATTCGTTAGACCGAATAGAATTACTTAGGGAGTATAAAAATAATTGTGAAATTCTTAGAAGATCTTTATTACATATACCTATGATAAATATAAAGAAAACAATTAAAGATATGATACTAATTATTAAAAAACATGTAAACAACGATAAAACAAAGAAAAAGTTTACAATTTTTAATTCATACTTGGATTTTTTTAAAAATAATTTTATTCCAATTTTTTTAAAGAATGAAAATATTATTCAAAAATCTATTGATTATATAAAACAAAATTATAAAGATATGGAAAAATATATAGTAGATGCTGATTATATTAAAAATTTAAATTTTAATTTATTTGATGTAAATAATTTTATAAATATTTTGTCTGATACTAGTGCCCCCCCACAACTAACACATGAAAAAGAAGACATAAATGCTTACATTAAAATTATGCATTATTTAAGAACATATGAATATGAAGATATTAATTTATTTAAAATTATTACATTATTAGGATGGACATACAAAAATGAAATTCAAAATAATTCGAAGGAACAAATTATTTCATGTAAATATTGTTATAGGGAGGTAAATATATCTGACTACTCATATTTTTCACCAAATGAAAAAAAATACAATTTATTAATAGAAGTTAATTCGAATGATATGGATTATTTTTTATCTGGGTCATCGAATCAAGAGAAAGATGAAAAAATGGTGGCCCCAATTTTAGATCAAATACTGACTCTAGTCAATGCCCATTTTGATGAGACAGGAGAAATAATATACAAAGAAATAGAAGACCATCTAAGTAAAAATCGGAATAAAAAAGAGGAAGACAAATCAATGGATGACAATCAAAATGAGAATAAAACTGTAGAAGATACAGAACAAATAGAAGCCAATAATGAAAAGGAAAATATCAGTGAAGAAAAAGAAAAAAGTAATGAGAGCACAACCAAACAAAGAGAATCATTTTCCTTTAAATCGACATTAAAAGGAATATTTCTTTCAAAAAAATCAAGTGATAATTTAAAGGAGAATGAAACTGATGATAGTAAATCAGAAAGTGAGAAAGAAACAAATAAAGATGACGAAAAAAATGATAATACAATTAAACAAGCAAGTTCCTTAAATGAAGCGATGTTGGAACTATGCAAATATACAGATGATGATAAATATTTTTTAAAGGGAAAATCAAATTATTATATATTAAAAGAATCCATTCAAGAAAATTTAAATAAAAAAATGACAAATAAAATATATGCTATACGATTATTTAATTTGATAGAAAATCATAGAGTATATTGTCCATATATTATGGAAGATTTATATGGTTTTTCAAAAATTACAAAACTTTTTTTTGAATTACTTATGTCTGAGTTTCAAAGAATGTACATGTTTAAATAAGACACCAACCATATGCACCTCATTTTAATTGAGGTACCATAATAATAAATTCCCACTAATTAATAATCTGCATATATGTAGAATAATTGGATAAAGAAGAAAATGCTAAAAATAGAGGGTCTTAAAAATGGGATGGTGATCTCTTCCTTTTGATACTCAACCTGTAGCTTCATTTAGCTTGCTACTTATATACCCGTTAATATTATGTATATATATATTTTTTGTTTAGTATATTTTTCACATTTTTTATACAAAATAATGTATTATTCACATTATTTTATTGTCAAAACATATGTATATTGATATACATCGAATACATAATTTAAAAAAGCATAATTTACTTTTTTAAGACATTTAAAAGTGTGTCGATTTTATTTATATTTGTATGTCATTATGACATTATATAACTTATATTAAAAATATAAATATAAAATTTTTTATAATCAATACTGTACATAGGGAATATCACCCATACAGGTACTAAACTTGTTTGATATATTTAATTAAAAAGCACAGAACAATTATATTAAGGGCATATTATTATGTGTATATTTTATGGGCTTGCATTTATAATATATATTTTAAATTAATATGCTTTTTCAAGTAAATATGGGACTTTAAAAAATGTAAAAAAATCAATTAAAATTGGAAATAATAAAAGAGAGAAAATGTTAGTGTCATTTTTTATATTTTACTATATTGTATTTTTTTTTTTTTTTTTTTGTAATGATATGGTCATGCCCTCTTTAAATTATACGTGCATATTATTACAAAAATTTTAAGCCAACAAAAAAGGGCATCCATTATATAATTAATATAATATACATAACTTGGGCATTACATATTATAAATAATTATAATATATTTATTATGTTATATATATATAAATATAATTATATATATATATATATGCATATTTTATTGCGTAAATATTATGCAAGCAAAATTTTAATTTTTATTTCTTAGCGTAATGTGGCAAATAAGTACATTTTTTTTTAACAAAAATAAAAGCAAATGATTTAAAAATATTTTTTTTTACTCTTATAATTTATTTTATTGTATTATTTGTATTTTATTTATATTTTTTTAAATAAGTATAATACTATTTTTATACAAATAATTTATATATATAACTATTTAAGTACAAACATTATATATATTATACAATTATATATAATAGCTTTGATATTTAATTATATATTTGCTTATTTATGATAATGAAAAATAAGTTTATAATTGTTGCTTCGAAATATAAACTGTTTTAAATATATTTATTTTATTATATGAATGAAGTTTAATGTTTTGTTATGTTTTATTTGAATATAAATATTTACAAATATATTCTTAACATATAAAGCCTTTTGTACATACTTAAGCGCGAATAAGCCATACTTTGAGTATTGATTATGCGGAGTATGCATACTACTGATATATTTAGCATATCATTAAAAACAAACAAAATTATATATATACATAAATAAAAGTATATATCCATCCGAGTCAAGGGCATTCACAGAATATATAAAAACATTATTTTTTTTTATCCCTACAAACCGGACAATTTTATTTAGTTTGATTTAATCATATATAATACATAATCAGCAAAAATGGCAAAGATCAATAAAAAAGATAAACTTGGAAGAAAAAAGGACGGAATATCAAAATCTCGCAAATCAGGATTTACAAAATTTTCTTATCAATCAGCTCGAGGTGTGTGAAAAAAAAAAAAAAATAAAAAATAACATTTAAATATCATGTTAATATTATATGTATGGTGACTTGAATTCTAAAAATGGTAGAATATTTGTATTGAATTAATTATAGTATCAAATATATGCCTATAAGGGTATATGACCAGTTTATACTTTTATATATGTCTATGCATAAAAAATGCAAACTATTATTTTGTAAAGAAATAAAAATATATAAAAGGCTATATTAAGAATATGGAGAATTTTATAATAATTATAAATATTGTATTTGTATGAAGATATATTGATTTAAATCCATAAATTTGTATAAAAATGTGATAAAGAATTTGTTTTTTTGTGTGTTTGTATTGTAAATTATACAATAAAAATGGCATGTATATGCATTATTTGCCACGTATACCTATATATATGTATGCTTATATATTATTGTAAATATACATAAATGCCAGAGCAGTTGAAAATTTCAGGTGCAAATATATTATCTCAGAAAAACATGATTTTACACGTACATATATATAGGATACGATTTTTATGAGTATTTGTAAATTTTATGAAAATGGAGAAAGCTAAAATGTTTGAAGCTTTTATAATATGTACATGCATACTCGCGCTTTATAAAAATATTAAAGTATCCGGGTGAAGTATATACATAAAACCATTTTTACGAATATTTTTTTTGTAATATTTTTTTTATAAAATTTTTTTCGTTATTTTTATGTACTTTGATAATTTATAATTTGAAATAGCAGCGTGATGTTTTTGACAAAGCAGAAGAAATGTGAAGAAGAAGAATGGAAGAGTGTGTAGTGGTTTTCATTTTATTTTTATATAATTATTTATATCCACGCTGTGTATATTTGTTTGTGTATTTTATAAAAATCGAGAAAGTAGCACATGATTAGTATATTATGTACATATGGCACTATGGATGCTTAAGAAGAATATGATAAATATGGGATTGTAAATTATTATTTATACATTAATATATATTTAAATACATATTGATAATATACATATGAATAAATGGCAGTTATTCGAAAAGAGTTATGCTATATTTAAGATCATTAAAAAAGATAGACCAGTTTTTGTTGTTATGTGAAGTCTTGGCATTTTTATAAATATACACATATTGCATATTATAATAAATTGCGTGATATAAGATATTTAAATGTGAAAAGTATTAATTATATATGTACAAATAATTAAAAAAAATTCAGAACAATAAAAAATATAAGAAGTCTGCATATTTTTAATGAGCAAATTTATTATTCTTAAACATTAAATATGTATATATTGGCACTATCTCTATTTTATCTTATCAAAAATTATATACATATTATTAAATTATATCTTTCTTCACTTCTTAACTACCAAAACAAATTCAGAACATCTTAAATAGCAATAAAAATTACTTGTTTCTAAATACCTCTTGTTTTGTATTAGTGATTTGTTTTCATTTATTATACATACATATATAATAATAATGATTTAAATTTTATTGATCAAAATTTTATTTACAGGAAAATCATTTAAATTTGCTCAGAAAAAAACATTGGATGTCAGAAAACATATATTTAAGCCATATGGCCGTGGAAATTTATCAATGATGAATAGAAAAAATTTTAAAAAAGGAAATAATTCATTTTTTTTTAAAAATAAAAGAAAAATTGGAAATAAATTTCATGGCAGATCATTTGGTAATACTGGCCGTGAAGCTTTTTTGAAAAAATCACGCGGAAATAATTTCAGAAAGGGAAGAAATGCATTTAAAGGTGGAAAAAAAAGAACTGTCTTTTTTAAAAAAACACAAAATTTACATGATAAAATTGGAAAATTAACATCCAAGGAATTGGTAAAAATATTGCCCCCAAAAAAATATATGCAAAATGTATCGATATCTGAGTATTATTATATAAGTTTACGAGGGTGTATATATAATATTTTTTTATTTTTAAAAATTTGAACAGGATGACGAATTAGATAACTATATGGGATCCAGTAATGTCAAAACCAGATTGGATAATGATTTGGACTCATACTTTAAAAATAATGGAACTTTACAAACTGATATGAACGAAGGATTTAATAAAATGGGTGAATAAATAAATCCCCAATACTGTATTAATCAGTATAAATATTAAGAAAAATAACAAGCTACAGTACTAAATGTAGTTACTATATTGATAATACACCAAATTAAGATTAATAGCTATTGTATATTTTTTTATATATTATATACTTTTTTTAAATCATAAAAAATATCTATATTATGTGTTTAAAATTCCTCATACTATATGTAGTAATTTTTTAATTTTTATTTCAAACCTTCAAACATTATAAACAAAAGTCAAAAATATGTTACTAACCTACATATATTATACTATTTTAATTCAAATATGGTTAGCATGTTTATTAATAAAATAATTCAAAAGATATTAAAACAGCGGAGAAAGAAAAAAAAATAGCTATTATTGAAAAAAAAAAAAAAACATTAAAAAAAAATTCAGGTTTCACAGCTATATTGGTATTATATCATGATTATATAGCTATTTTATTTTGGAAATAACAATTTGAGCATACAAAAATTAATTAATATGCATATATATTATAGCCAAATCAAGCTAATATAGCTAGTCAAAAAAAAAAAATGATAAAAAAAATATGAACAAATCAGAAATAATTAATTCATATCTCTTTAGACAATATAAAACAAGAAAATTTCTACATAATACATAAGTTTTTACACACATGTAAATATATATATTTGTAAGTTGTCTTTATCTTTTAATATTTTTTTTAATGTATTTTATTTTTCACTTTTTTCAAAACAAAAATCTTTAAAAAAATGGATAATTTTTTATTAAAATATTGTGTTAAACATAACATAGATTATTTGTAGTTTTATATATTATTGTTTCTTTCTTTTTTTTAAAGTATAAAATATTAAAAACTTAAATAATGACATCAAATTTTTTGGTCATTTTGTGTAGAACTATTGAAATGGCAAACCCCCCAAAACACAATATTTAAGATTATGTTTAATGTGTAAAAGGGGTATGGGGAAATATTCCCCAATATAATAGGTATGTATAAGTATATTATAAAATGATAAAAATATATATAATTGAGAAAGTTAATTTATCAAGAAATTTATATTGCAAAAAATGCAAGGATATGTTAATTTTAAAAATTGATATAAATCAAATGGAGACGAAAAAAATATATATAATAAGCATAAAATGAAAAGAAAAGAGTAAAAATGAATGTACATATATATACTTATATATATGTAATACATTTTGAAAAATTATATACAAGAGTGAATAGTTAGTTTACCTTAATTTGGGTATATTCATACTTTTTTTAATATATAAAATTAAATTTGTTTTTTTTTTTTTTCCTTCGTCTCTTGCCATGAATTTTTTAATAATTTGATTTTTTTTGCAATTTAATTATTTTTGAAAAGCCTATATGTTTGTAAAAATGTGTGTCAATTATAACACATATTTTATATAGAAATTAATTTACTTACTGCAGTATATCATATATGTATGAATTATATGTATAGCTATTTAATCGTATGTTTTTTTTTTTTTAAATGTCATCATCGAAGGTGATATCCACTATTGTGATGTCGTTTAGATAAATATGTTCTTATGGTTAAGGGTGATGGGAATGGGTTTTTCGATATATTTTCTCTTTTATCTTTGGGTTTCCATTTATTTTGATATTTTCTAGTTGGTGGGTCCATAATTTTTCTAAATGAAAATTCTGAAGATTTCATAATACTTATAGCTTTATGTGGATCATAATTAGCATAATGTAATAATTTATATGCATATTCAGGTGAAAATGGGACCCATTCATCAACATTTGATTTCCAATTTTTTGCACATTCTTGTATATAGGATGATAATTCAATTTCATTTTTTATACATTTGTGATAACCTCTATTTTTCATACATTTTTCTCTTATTCTTTCTAATATAAGAGGTGAGTATACTAATATTGCTCCACCAGCTTTACAATGACATGATAATCCTGAGCATGTTAGGCATGGCTCAGCATTTGTCTCTTCAACTGGTTCATAACTTTTGTACATAAATTCTGATCGACACAAAAAAAAGTTGGGCAATTTGGATACTTGATAGCTATCTCCTATATTTATTTTGTTACTCTCTTTTGATCCCTCTTCTGTGACTCGTTTTTTTCGTTTTTTTTGATCTAAAAATGGTAAAAAAAAGTAGGAATTATAATAAAAAAAATAATGATATGAGGGAGACAGATAAAAAGAATATAAAAAATATTAATAGACAAACATAATAAGAAGACAAACAAAATGGATAGACATACCTGCATCATCATCGTGGTCTGGGTATCTTTCATTAAAACGGTTAGCATTAGAGCTTCTGGTATTTGTTCCATAATTATTGGAATAATAATTATCATTATTTGAATAATTGCCACCTCTATTGGTATTATGATGTGCATTTGAAGCAGCAGTAGCTCTATGTTTAGGATTTGATGAATAATCATTATGATCATGAATGCCGTGTTTTCTTTCATTTTGTAAAATATTAGCATTTTTGATTGCATTATTTTTATTTTTAGTTACATTTGTAGAATTAGCATTATTTTTGGCAAGTGTTTTTTTTGTTTTTTTAGTTTTATTTTCTTTTTGCTTTGCATTTGATTTTGAATTTTCAACATGGTCATGATCATTTCTATTTTTCACGGATACACTAGGCATTTTATGTATTCCATTTCCGATTACTTCACCATTTTTATTTCTAACAATATTTTCATTTATAAATTGTGCATCATAGTTATACATAGTATCATCATTGTTATATGCATCATAATTTACTTGTCTTCTTCGATTTTCACTTTTTTCATTTTTTACATAATTAGCATATTCTTCATTATAATTATTATTATTATTATATCTTCGAGTATTATTATATCTCCTAGTATTATATATATCACTATTTTTATTTGCTACATTATTGTTATCATCATATGCATTATTATTATTATATTCATCTTCATATTCATCATAATTTTCTTCTCTTTCAAATTTCCCTTTTGAATTGCTAATATATTCATTATTTTTGCTTTGATTTCTAATATAATTACGTGCTTGTATTTTTATATTATTTTTTGTATTATTTTTTAGTCGATTTCTTATAGTAGATTCATCTTGTATACCATTTTGATTTATGTTATGTTCATTTTGTAAATCATTTTCTTCTTCATCTTGATTTGTATAATATATATCATCTTGTTCATTATTATTTCGGGTATTATAACGACCCATATTATTTGTATCAATGTGATTATTATTTCGATTACTATTAGTGAATCTACTTAAAATTTCTTTATCTATAGATATTTTTTCAGAGTTTTTTCTTTTTGTCCCCCTATTTTCTTGAGATGATATGAATTGTCGATGATGATCACCATTTGGATTTCCAATATCTGATATATTATAATTAGTATTATTTTTATTTATATTACGTAATGATCTCCCACCTTTAATATTTGGATTGTTTATATAGGTTGTGTTATTATATATGTCTTGATTGTCTAGGGCATTTTGTTCACCCTTTATTAAATGAAGGCCATTATCTATACCTTCACTTTGTTTATTGTGATTAAGCATTTCATTCCTATGATATTGATTAGTACGATTGTTTGTGCCAAGACTGGAGGGGTTAAGATTTGAATGTTTCATTTGGGCTCTCTCTATTAATTTTCTCAACTCAAGGTCATTTGCAAGTTTTTTATATGCATCATCTCTATTTTTTTTTTGTTCCTTTAATCGTTTTGTATATTCAACATTTTCATAATCCTCCATGTTGTTTCCTACATCCTTATTTTCTTTGTAGTCATCTAGTATGTTATTATTGTCATTATTACTATCGTTGTTATTGTCATTGTTACTATTGTTATTGTTGTTATTTTTATTGTTATTGTCAAATATGGCACTATTTAATTTATTAAAAAAACTACTAAATATATGTGAATTTACTGGCTCTTCATCAGAAATGAGCATTCCCTTATGTTTTTGTTGTACAGTCATTTTTTATTTCCTTTTTTTTTTTTTTTGTGGCAATTATTATTATCACAATTATTTATTTTACATAAATTGTTCTGATTATTTATAATATTTTTGTCTATTTATTTTTTAAGAAAATATGTTGAATAATTAGTAGGCGTAGTTTTCGAATTTTATTACTACCTGTTTGAATGGTACCCACTATATACTATTTTTTTTTAACGTTATAAATTTTTTTATTTTTAATAGTAAATTTATTTCTTTTTTAATAAAACATCAAAATATATTATTTTATTTTTTTGAAAAAAATCTGTCTTTCAACTTTTATGAATATATATCCAAATCAACGGAATTGTCATCTTTAAATTTGGAAAATTATTATTTCAAACTTTTCCTTTTATATTCTTTTTTGTTCTGATATAATTTGGCTTGTTTTTTTTTTTTCTCCTCTTAATTCATGCTCGGTTTCAAAAATAAATATATATATATATATATGTCCTTTGGGAAAAATAACGGATGTTATTATAACATAAATTGTTTTATCTCTTTTCTTTTATGTGATACATAAAAAAACATTATAATTTTTTTGAACAAATTGTAAAAAAAGGTAGTAAAATAAAAATAATGTGGGGGGAAATAAAACAAAGGAGAGATAGCTAAAATGGCTGCCCCAAAAAATATATAGTAAAGGTTAAAAAATAAAATAATCTGAAAAATATAGTATTCTCTAATAATTGATTATACTTGAATATACATAAAAATGGAATTGAATAATTAAAAAATATGGATACAAAATATAGTAAAAAAAAAATAAAATAAAAAGAAATAATTGAAATAATTTGGAGTGGTTGAAATAGTTAAAGTGCCTATAATATAACTAAAACTATTAAAACAATTGAAAAGTTAAAAAAATATGTAGACGAAATTTATTAAAATAATATATAAACAATATAAAAATATATAAAATTAGCTATATGCTAATGTTATATAATTTTTTTATCTTTGTGTATAGCTGTCTATATACATATATGCATGTAGAAATGTTTTTTATATCCAATATAGGAGAATAGTAATAAGTATGTATATAATAGTATATATATATAATTAAATTTATTAAAATTAAAGTGACATATATAATTAGTATGATGTAAATAATTGAATAGTAACTATATACAAAAAATAAAATATGAGTAATAAAAATTACCTTGCATATACATGTATATTTTTTATGCTAGTAATAGTTATCGCAATAGTAAAGGTAAAATTGCTTGGGGTAAAAGGGGTGCGAAAAAAAAAAAAATAGAGAGTGACATACATTAATATATTTTATAATGAATCTACTACTCAAACTATTTTAATAAATAAATATATTATATATAACCCTATCTATATACTAAATATTAAAAGATATTTTTCTATTTATAGTGTTAGTGGTTTACTATAAAATTTAATCAATGTAAAATTTTATAGCATGCACAAGCTTAATAAAATATAAAATAGGCAAGTATTTCGAATCATAAAAATAGTATGTATATATATAATAAAGGATTATAAGTAATAGGCATATTATATATACAAATTCATCGGCTAAAATCAATAGGCAATATATATATGTATAAATATCATATCCATTCTTCGAAAATTTTATTAACATAAAATATTTAATTATATAATAAAAAGTAGTAAATAATAATACATTGTATACAAAATAAATATCAAATATGATAAATGAATGGTAGCATGAATATGTATTATTATCGTTCTTGTATATTTTGGTTGCCTTTAATACAAAGAGGCATATAAGAAAAACACAAAATAATAGAATAAATTTCACTTGTTCATTATAGAAAGGAAATGACTAATAAATATGTTAAAAAAAAATAAGTTAAATATTTAGGAAAGAAAAAGAAAAGAGAAAATCACAAGCTCTATATGAGTTATATACATTAGAAATATGCACATTGTGAAATAATTTAAAATGTTTAGAAAATGCATATTATATATATTTACTATGCCAAATATGAAATACCATTTCATTACAAGCTATAATATATACATAGGGTGTATTAAAAACACACGTATATAATAATTGAAAATAAAGCATGTGAAATATATATATTTACTTATATATTATATTTAAGTCCTTTTGAGAATACATGCATATAAAGTCAAACAAAGAACTAGCCGTATTAATTAACCAAATACGAAAAGGTCGTACTATATTAGTAAAAGATAAAAAAAAAGAAAAATATTATTAATTTTTTTTTTACACACATGTATGTAATAAACATTAATATTTATAAGAAATGTAAAAAAGAATAGAAAGAAATAAAAAATAGATGAGGTAATCCGATATTATGCATATATGTCGAGAAAATAAGTTAACCATTAAGAATATAACTATGGAAAAATAGAAAACTATAAAAAAAAACATATATTTTCACAAAGGAAAAAATAATTCTTAAAATGTATGATAATACACTATAGTAACAATTGAAAAAAAAACTAAAAAATTTTATGCATTTTATATTAATTATAAATTTCGTCCTTGTGCTAGTGTATATGTATAAGCTGTTATGAATAAGCTCACCGTATTTGCAAAGTTAAGAAATGAAAACTAAGCAAAAAACTAAGCAAAAAAATAAGCAAAAAAATAAGCAAAAAAAAATAAGCAAAAAAAAATAAGAAAAAAAAATAAGAAAAAAAAACTAATGCGCCATAAAGCTATTAAACTATTAATAATATTATTTTTTTAAAGCATGGGTTTTAATAGCTGCAACCAAAAAAATATCACACTTGGTAATATATATAAATATGCAAACTTATTTATATTAATATAAATTTATTAGGTTTATATATTAAATAATTTATGGAATAAGACCTTTAAATATTTATATTTTTTTTTTTGTCTATTTAAAAAGTATATTATAGAATGGCTCAATATGGCTATTTATTTTTATGACCTAACTTATAAATGTGTAGGAAAAATATTTACTACATTCACATTATTTAATATATTTATTTAGCTTTTCAAATTGCATAATAAATTATTTTTTAAGTTTACCAAAAATAGTAAAAAATTAAAAAAAAAAATTTTTTAAAAAAATTAAAAAATAATGTTTAAAATAATAATAAAATAATATGCCCACTAGTGAAAAGGGAAATATACTAAAAATAGACATTTAAAAAACGAAAAAAAAGGGAATTATAAAAAGGGTATTTGCAGGGAAATACCCCAAAATGAGACCAAAAAATAAAGTGTAAAGGATTATAGGCTAATGCACATACATATATATATGCTACTTGGATAGCGAGCAAAAAAGCCCGTGCTAAATATAATAAAACTCGTCTTCATATTTATCAGAACTATCGGTTGCTATAGTATATACCTTTTTGTCATAATAATTATCTTTGATTGTGTCCATTAATATTTTTTTTTTTAAGGAATTATTAATTAATTTCGTTTCCAACTTAATTAATCTTGATCGTACATGCTGGGATATATAATTAAATAATATATTGGAATATGAATATGCTTGTTTAACTATAAATAATTTAAGTGGTAAAGTAGTATGATATATATTACACCATATATTATATACATATGGATGCCATATTAGTTCACTACTTAATAATTGTAAAAAAGCTTCATAAAAAAAATTTCTTGTTAAATAAAATGAAGATAATAATGATGTTAAGGTAAATGTATCAATAATATATTGCTTGTTAATAATTTTATTTACAATAAGTGTAAAAAAGCTACAATTATTATAAATATGATCAAAAGTTATATTAAATTTTTTAAAAAAAATATTTTTTAATATATCTTGATTATTTCTTTTTATATCATTTAATGCGCTTATAGAAATTAAGAAATTATTTTCATCCATTTCTCGTGGTTTAACCATTACAGTACCATCAGGGACGTCTAAATAAACAAAACATTTTAATGGCTTATCTTTTTTGCTTAAATAAAAATCCCATTTAATATATTCTTTAATATTATTACTACTATTTTTATTTTCAAGTTTGTCTTTTTCTCTTTTTTTTAGTTCATTTTCCATATTTAAAATTTCACTTGCTAATTTTATCAATTGATTGCTAACATAGTTTTCTAATTTTGTGTGTATATCAGGAGTCAAAATATTTTTTTGTGACTTATTGTTAGTACTTTCAATACTTTCAGAATGGTGAAAAGCCCTGGATTTTTTAATATTGTTTGTGATAGGAGTTGATTTTTCTGATTGAATTATATTAAATATATAGCTGTCTAAGAATGTGTTAAATTTATTGCTAGGGATTATTAGCCAGGTCGGTGGTGTATCTTCTAATTCAGCATTTTCATTTTCTATAAATTGATAATTATAACTTGTTGGATAAAATATATTAAATAATTTTGTAATAACATCATTTTTATTATTTAAAAATTTATGAAATGTATTTTTAATTTTGTCATTTTTTATAAATAATAACTTATTTTGTGTTGGTAATTTATTTCTTTTACGGGATATTTCATATATATTATTTGTTCTTTTCCCATTTTGTATTAGTGGTTGTATTTTTTGATTGTGCCTATTTTGTGACAAGCTTTTTGTTAGTTTTATATTACACACAAAAAAAACAAAAAAAAAAAAGCTTTTATACAAATACAAAATCATAGCAGCATTCTCTTTTTTTTCGTTTTATTTTGTCTAAAATATCGTTTTAAATATGTATTATAATGATTATATATATGTTGGTTGTTTATTTATTTGATTAAGGTAATTTTCCTTTTCATAGTTTTGTTCATTATTTATTAACACAGCTAGCTAATTTTATTAAGTTTATTGATTTTTTTTTTTTTTTTTTTTTTTATAAAATTAACAAATATATTTTAAAGAATTATATAAGTGAATATTGGCTACCCATATTTTTATACCCAGATTATTATTTCCCATTCTTAGTATTTTTTTTTTTACCTTAATAAAATGATTATTTCATAATTTAGCCATATATAAAAGGCTTAAAGGGTAAATATGATTGAACAAACATTTGTTTTAAAAAATAATACATTAAAATAAAAACAAATATATATATAAATATTTATTTAACCTTTATTTTATATGTATAAATATACCTTATATTTTTTTTTTACTTTTTTTTATGGCATACAAGAAAGGAATATTATACCGAATTACACAACATATATTTAGAGTGATCAAAAGGGAGGAAAAAATTAACCTTATATTTAAGAGAAATATTTATTTAGGAAAAAATAATAAAATAAACAAACTATAACATTTGTTTTGTTTATTTTTTTTTAATTAAATTTATTTTGTAACAAAAAAGAATTTTTTTACAAATAATTAACAAATTTGTATTTTCCAGTTATATTTATAAAAATGTAATAAAATATACAATAAAGCCTTGTTTTTATTGAGGGCAATTGTCTGCGGTTATTTTTATTATATTATTTGTTTATTTATTTTTTTATATATAATGTTTTTTATTTCCATTTTGCTACATTGAGTTACGCACTATTATTATGGTACTATAGAGATATTATGGCCCTGCCCCCCTTGGATTAATTTTTTTTACCTATGAGTATATATATTATGCATATATATTATTATGGCGATCCCTCTATATTTTTCCTTAGTTTTTCCTCTATATATGCATAAAAATAATTAAACTTTTTTCTTATTTTTGAAACTAATATTATAATATATATGGCACCATATTTTTCCCATTATAATAAAAAACTTGTGTTATATATATGATTAAGAAATCCAAATGTTTAAATATGCATACAACTTTATATAGGCATTTTTAATATGTAAAATACATTCTATGTTAGCACTTTAATATTATAAAATTATATGCTATACATTTTAAGCACAAAGAAAAAGGAGCATATATTATATTCCAATTTTCAACAAAAAATATTCAAAAAAAAAATCGTTAATAATTTATATACAATATTTAAAAAAAAAAAAAAAAAATAATAAAATAGGGAAAAAAATAACTGTTTAAAAAGCATATTTTTTTACATTAAAAATTTTAAAAAAAATTTAAACGATTTTAAGAAATTAAATAAAAATGGGAAAAAGCTATAGAAACTATTCAAAAACTGCAAGGAATCCAAAGCGTCCCTTTGAAAAGGTAAACAAAAAAAAATAAAAATGAAAAAAAAAAATATAAATAAAAAAAAACTGAAATAAAAGTAAAAAATATGAACAACAAAATAAGGAAGTAAAGAACGAGTTGAGTAAGGGAAGGTATGGATGTATGCCTACTTTCCTTACACTCATTATATTCGTATTACCTACTTAGGTATGTACGCCTGTATTTATACTTTCCTATTCTTGTTGGGGTTCCCTTTGGTACCCACATATTTGACGATCAACTTTTTATAAAACTATAAAATGTTAACAATATATAATTACGGAAAACAAATGCATGCTTATATATATATATATAGCCTATTGAGGGTATACAATTTTTATCCCTATTTTAAAACTATAAATTTTTTCATTTTTTTTCGATTTATAGGAACGTTTAGATCAAGAATTAAAATTAATTGGAGAATATGGTTTAAAAAACAAGAGAGAAATATGGAGGTAATAATTTTTTCATCAACAAATGGGAAATATATGCATATTAGTAATATCGACTCTGTCGGTGCATGCTATATTGTTTTTTCATATTGCTATATTGTTTTTTCACATTGCTATATTGTTTTTTCACATTGCTTTAATTTATTTTTCCACTTCTTGTCATGCAGAGTGCAATACTTGTTAGCAAAGATAAGATCCGCAGCCAGATATTTATTAACATTAGATGAAAAAAGCCCAAAAAGAATATTTCAAGGTGAAGCCTTATTAAGAAGAATGGTTCGTCAAGGTTTACTTGGTGAGAATGAAGAAAAATTAGATTATGTTTTAGGATTAACTTTACCTAAATTATTAGAAAGAAGATTGCAAACAAAAGTATTTAAATTAGGTTTAGCAAAATCAGTACATCATGCTAGAGTATTAATAAGACAACGACATATTCGTGTTGGTAAACAAATGGTTGATATTCCATCATTTCTAGTTCGTATTGATTCAGAAAAACATATTGATTTTGCAACAGCTTCACCATTTGGTGGATCTAGACCTGGTAGAGTTAAGAGAAAAACATTAAGAAACCAAAAAGAAAAAGCTGAAGGAGATGATAATTAATAACAAGCACATTTACACACACATATATATATATATCATGAACAAATCGTGTAGAATATTTTGTTATTATGCTGTTCCTTGTATGTTATTATTTACGTATATGTGGCAATGCACTATATTTCAGTATCATCATATATGTGAAAAAGTGAATATATAAATTAACAACTTTATTGAAATATGTATATTTAGATATATGTCTGTATAATTATTAGTTTGCCAATGATTGGCCTTGTTACATTAAATGGGATATTTATTGATACTATATGTGCACACAAACATATACGTATATATGTTTATTTATTTTTTAATTAACATAATTTTGCAGTGAATAATAAACAATTTTTAATTATAAGTAATAAATAAGAGTAAAATTATATTTAAAAAAAAATAAGTCCCCATTTTCTTAGTGCCACACATTGGCACGTATTTATGATAAGATTTTTCAATGCTTATGTTTGTATGAAAGGGAAATAAAAAGCTTGATCTGCATTTTAACTATTAATTATTTTTACACAATGAAAATAAAAAGCAGGCATAGGTATATATTTATGGTTTGTTTATATCGCCTGGTTTTTTAACTTCTCACCAATTAAATTAAAAAAATATACTACACATTGTTATATTTTACTTTGAAAAAAAAATCAGTAAAATCGATATATGTAGATTTTAGTAAAGCATGAAATGTAATACTTCCTAATATTTGAATAATTTTATTTGGTTCTTATTTTTAAAATGGTATAGAGAAAAGTTGGATTTACATATTAAACATTTTTTTGTTTTTGTGGTGTGTTAATATAGTTATATATTAATGATCAGTTTGAATAAATTAAATTTAAAAAAATATAATAAATAATTATAGTTACATAAAATAAATTATTTAATTGAACTTGTTTATTTGCGTCTTATAAATATATCGTATATTTTTTTTTTGAGGTGGTCGTTTAAATTATATGGTGATGCTAATATATGTTATAATTATTTCGGGAAAAAAAAATACAAGCTCTCTTTTTTTTTTTTTTTTTATAGTATATTTTTTTATTTCTATATTAATTTTTTTTATTATATTTTTTTTAATTTTATTTATTTTCATATAAATAATATATCAAAATAAGTCAAGGTATGGGATAGAAAATAATTGTTAGGGGAATGAAGAAAAAAATGGAATTAAAAAATATATAGTAGAATAAATAAAGTATGTATAAAAATATATTATGACATAAATATAAGATATATGCCTTAATACAAAATTAGGTATACACATTCACAGTTGTTTATGCAATATCTTATTAAATAGGTATAAGCATAATTTAAAGATTGACGAGAGAAACATTTTGCATGTGCATATGCCAACTAGTGATGGTCTATATATACATGCATTATTAGTTGTCGATTTTTTGTAAGAGTAACACACAAATTAAGGTATTCTTTTTCTCCATATCTTGCAATTTTTCTTATTGGCAAAGCCGTGTGCAAATAAATATTGACAGACATACGTAGATAAGAAATAAAAATTTAGGGAAGCCCTTCACATATTATGAATGCAGCCAAAGAAAATTATGAGGAAAATAATGGAATGGAAAATTATGAGAAAAACAATGAAACGGAAAATTATGAGAAAAACAATGCAACCACATTTAAGGATATAAAGGGATATAAAAGTATAAATAATATCATTAGCTATTTGATAACAGTTGGTGTATGGGAAATGTATACATATGAATGGCTATTTAACCGAAAAACTTATTTATATTATCATACCTTATTAAAGGGTTACTATTTTTATGATAAAAATAATAATCTTACTTTATTTAATGATCAGAATTTTTTTTTATATGTATGTACATTTGAAAATACCGAATTTATTTCATATTTTTTTTTTAATAATTCTCCCAAAAAAATAAAATTAGCTAGCTATACAAAAACTATGCAAGGAAGAAGACAAAAACAAGAAGATAGATTTATAGTAGTTACTGATTTAACTAAATATATAGATCCAAATGATTATAAAACTTTATTTTTTTATAAAATAAATCCTTTTTATTTTTTTTCGATTTTTGATGGTCATAGAGGAATAAAAGCATGTGAATATTGTCTTACACATATAATAATAAATATTATTTATTTTTTTTACAACCAGCAAAATGTAGAAAACAAAAGTGGGTCTCCAAAAAATGAAAATAAAGAAGATCCCATCGATAGTACTTCTGATCAAATTGTAAAGAAAAAAATCGACCTTTTAAATAGTGATAACATGAATAGTAACAGTGCAAGTTCATGCTTAGAATGCGATCCAGAAAATGAAAACAAACAAGAGAGAAGTGATGTAGTTCAAACTTCTCAAACTAATGATGCTTTAGATGGTAGCGACATTAATAAAGAAGACATCGGGAACAAACATAAAAACAAACGTTCTAACGATAATATAGATGACGAAGAAACTGTAAAAAAAAGAAAATATGACAATAAAAATAATTTGAAAAATATAAAGATATGTAAGAATGACATCAATGCTGAAAATATCGATTCAGAAGTTAATAACAACAATGAAAATCCTGAGCATATTAATAAATGTGAAGGTATTGAAAATGATATAAAACATGAAGAAGGTTTTGAAAACAAACCAAATGATTTCAAAATAAATAATACTAAACATAGTAAAGAAGAAAATTATAAATATTTAGATGAATTATCAGATGATGAAATTATAGAATGTTTAAAATTAGCTTTTTTGAAAACAGATGAACAATTTTTAAAAGCTTCAAAATTTCCAAATCATGGATGTACAATTATTTCTTTAATTATTTTCAAAAATAAAATGTATGTAGCTAACTTGGGAGATTGTAGAGCTCTTGGAATTGTCAACATAAACAATGTATTGGTAAGGAATTTCCCACTTTATTTCATCTTCTTTCTATTTAAAATGGCAGAAAATTTTCTTGCTTTTTCTTGCTTTTTCTTACTTTTTCTTGCTTTTTCTTGCTTTTTCTTACTTTTTCTTGTTTTTTCTTCCTTTTTTTCTTTACATATTTGGCCCAAAGAAACACGAGCCCCTTTCCCATGACCATAAGCCTAATGACCCAAAGGAAAAAGAGAGAATAAAAAAAATGGGTGGGGATGTTGTTTGTCTCCAAAATGTGTATAGGGTGAAGGCAAACACAAAGAAGGTAGTAAAAAAGATACTGAAATAAATGCTAATGTGTTTGCTAATACGTTTTTTTATTTTTCATGTAATATATAAAGTAGCTTATATTTTTTTCCATATATAATATGTTTGTTATATGCTTTGTTAAAAAATTTGCAGAGTAGCGCTGAAAAGCCAAGTTTACTCGAAAGATTATCTTTCAAAGACGAAGTATATTTAGCAGGTATATAATTTTAATTTTCTAAAAAATGGCAATATATAATATTAATAAACAAATGAGTAAACGTTGTATAGCATGACTAATGAAGTCGTAATTTGAGCCCAAGCTAAGATATTTTACATGATTGATAAAAATTTTTAATTATTTTTTTTTTTAAGTTTCGAGAGCAATAGGGGATAAGGACTTCAAACATAACAATGTTATATCAGCTATGCCTGATGTTGTATGTAAAGAAATATATGATAGTAGTATAAATAAAAATAAGAATAATACTGAACCAGGAAATAATAATGAAATATATGAAGATTATTTTAAAGATAGTAATTTATATTTATCGTCTGATGAGATGAATTATCATTTTGTTATTATGGCTTGTGATGGTGTATGGGATACTCTATCAAATAAGGTAAGAAAAAAAATATTATTATTTTTAAACTATATATGTAGACATACTTACATTATTTTAATTTGTTTTTTCATTTTTTTTTTATTATATAAGGATGTTACACAAATTATACAAAAATACCAGAACGACCCAGACAAGGCTTGTAGTGAAATTATAAAAACAGCATATGCTTATGGAAGTCAGGTATGCATTTCATTAAAATAAATTTTGTTTATTATATTGTTTAATCTGATAATTAAATAGTATCATAAAGGTATATTGTTTACACATTTATGATTTGGCTTATATTTTTTCTCTATTTCAGGACAATTTAACTGCTATGCTTTTAAAACTTTTTTAAACATATCATAGATATAGAATATAAAGGGATATTACATATATATACTTTCTTTCTATTTTTAATTTAAAATTAAAAATATATTTTACCTATGACATAAATATTATTATGCATATAATGTGGTGTGCAACCAAATATTTCCCGAATTTTTTTATAAAATAAATTTTACCTTTTTAAGTTGACATTTTATTATACATAGATTTTTGTGCCTTTCTTGACTTTTATTTAATTTTTATTGTCTTTTTAAATTCATTAATTAAAACTTTTTAAAAGGAATTTAATATTACCATTTGAGAATATTCAAAAATAAAAAAAAAGACAAAAAAAAATGTTTTACAAAAAAACAAAATGGGATAGGTATAGCTAATTTTGTAATACTTAAAAAATAAAATATGCATTTTCAAAATAAAAGAATAAATAGTGTAACTTAAAAAAATAGACATTATTTGAGATCATTAAATGGGTTGATTAGTTAAAAAAAGTATAAATTTTTTTTACAATTTTTCATGTTTTATTAAAAAATGTAAAACATGTTATGCCTTCAAAAGTGTGTGCAACGACGAATATTCTCTAACACATTATATTAATTATTGAAAATTTTAATGACATTTTTTTGGTTAATTATTCTGAGGTTATACTTATTAATTGGGGTTTAAAAAATAGTATTTGTCAACCATATTAATAAGTAGGTTTATCAAAATATTGTGTATGACTAGCTTTTTTTTCAGTTTTTATATACCCTCAAATATTTTTCCAACGCTATAATAAACCATGAAAAAAAGGTTGTAAATAATGTGTCTGAATGAGAATTTGGAAATATATCTTGATATACCATGGGATGTATATCAGAAGAATAGTATGGCATTTCAAAAGAGAAATATTTCCATGCACAAATAAATAAGTCTCGTATTTTTGAAAGTGCTAAATTTAAAACTATTTGAATTAGTTCATTATCAATAATATCTTCTGCAGGAATTCCTTGTTTTTCCATATTCTCATCTTCAAATATTTCTTCATCGGAGTATTCCATTATTTTATTATTATTATCACTATCGTATGTTTGACTGTGTCCACATTCATTAGTAGTATCACTAGCTTCATATGTAATACTAAAAGAGAAATCGACTTTAATGTTTTTTTTAGAAGAAGATGGTATAGAAATATTATTAATAAAAAAATCGATTGATTTATGATTTATTTGTGTACAATGTATTTTAATATTGCGATTAATATTTTGTTCTACATTATCAAGATTTATTAAAATTTCATTATTTTTATCTTTTAAATTATTTGCTTGTTCAGCTAAAATACAAAAAATAGATTTATCAATTAATATCCATTGGGCTTTTGTTAATTTTTCATGAACATTTTTAGCTTGTTTGAATATAATATTTTCAGGTATTGTTGTAATATTATTTTGGTCTATACTTATAATTTTTTTTAATTTTTTTTTTCCTTTTAATTTAACATTTAAAGGGTGTAAATAAAATTGTATATGACAATTATTTTCAATTAAGTGTGCAGATATTCCTTCAAACTGAATTGAAACATTACTTTTGTTATCCAATAAACGGAACATATTCATTTCTTCCTCTGTAATGTTTTCAAAAATGGGGTTACTCTCTAAGTATGTATCTGCATTTTCCTCAATTCCCTCCTCTTTATCTTCTCCATTTTCTTCTGTTAAATTTTTAATTGAAAAGGTAATGTGTGCGTATTGAGATTTAAAAGGAGAAAATGAAGGATATGGAGGCCATAATAAAAATATGGGGTTTTTTGAGATTTTCCAAAAAATAGACGGTAAAAAAAAAAATTCAACTGAAAATTCAGTACAATATGGAAAATTACTATCTATTTGCATATAATCAATTTCAGAATATTTTGTATATAAAATTCTCCAATGTTTTATTAATTGGTTAATAAAAAATAAATAATATTTTTGAGCAATTATACCATTTATAGAATTTAATTGTATTCTTTCATTTTCACATAATTTTTTTAATTTTTCTAATATTTCAATTCTATTAGTTACAGAAATACATATATCTTGTTTATTTTCTTCTGGATCTCTATAATAATTACATTTATTTAAAGATAAATATTTTGTTCCTTTATCATAATTTAATGTACCTAATATCATATCAAATAATATCATAATTTCTTTTAATTCATTTTCAACTAATATTCTATATTCTTCTCCTTTATTCCATTCACTATTATTTTTCAAATTTAAATCATTACTATTTTCTATTTTATATCTTTCCATTTCTGAACATAACATTTGTGCATATTGTTGTAAATGTTGTTTATTTTTAGTTTCTTCATTTGGTACTTCTTCAAAAGCTAATGATCCATCAGGTAAATATCTCAACAATCTGTAATCTCCTTCTCCATAAGCTTCTAACTTTAAATTTATATCATTAAACTTGTTTTCAAATATATTATCTTCCTTTCCATTTTTGTTATCTACATGATTGTTTGTTTCCTCTTCATTTGTTTTCATTTTTTAATATACTAAAATATTCTTATTTTTCAAGCTATATAAATATGTGCATAAATATGTATATCTATATCGAGCATAATAGTTTTCCATTGAATGTTAAAGCGATATTATATACACACAGTTCTCAAGGTATATTCACCACTTGATAAATATAGAGTATGTTTTTACAAGCAGTAAACTATTTACCAGATTTTTCGAAAAATCTATCTCTATATAAATTATGCATGCTTTTTATTAATTAAAAAATTTGTATGATATAATATTATTTATTTCTATCTTTCTATATATTTATGCATATATACATATCTATTTAATTGTATTGCGTAATATTTTTATTATAATTCTTTTTGGATAAACCCAATTATATTACGCATGTATATGGGCATTACCAATAATTCCCCTCTATTATATTGTATACATATATATAATATATTTTTTTTTAGAGCTTTATTTTATAAAATTTATAGCAAACATTTATATTAGAAATATAAACTTTTATTAATTTTTTTTTCGTTTTTTTAAAAATTATTACTAAACAAATTTTAAAGAATAACCATAAGTTTTAATATATGGGTGTTATTTCATAGTCCCACGATCAAGGATACACAAATAAATCAACAAAAGATAAACCAATGAATTCGAAAAATAAATTGTAAAACATTACAGATATATAAATAAACCTATAAACAAGTATTATACTAAGTTATTATTTTTTTAGTAACCTTTTCTTTACTTTTATAAATCAGTAAATTATTAATTCCGTAAAATCAGTAAAAAATGGTAAGATGACAAATCCAATACTATTTTTTAATTATCTATAAAAAACATGATATGTGCTTACAATAACTTTCATTCTTGTAACTTTACGTGTGATATTAAATATTGGAAGAGAGGAGAATAATATCTTCATATAATATGCACACGCATATTTATATTTGCATGAATAATATACATGATATTCATTTCTATATTTATATGTACATATTTTTTATTAACTGTTCAGCTTTTTTTTACGTTTTTTCAACAACTAGCTGAAAAAAACCAACATATAACCATTGAATTAAAAAATGACTTACAAATATCAGGGGTGTTACATTCAGTAGATCAATATCTAAACATCAAATTAACAAATATATCAGTTAATAATCCGGAGAAATATCCACATTTAGTAAGTTTTACATTTATTTTGCCAAAAAAAAATAGAAATAAAATAAAAGATTATACTTTTATATATCCCAACGAATATTATTTATTTTATGAACGTTCATAATATTTGCTATAATTTTATTTCACATTAACCAATTTAAAATTTAATAATATGAATATATTTAATGGTTAATTTGACTATTTTTCATGTTTGTAATGATAATAAGTAAAGCCAATTCAAGTCATAAAAATTATTTACTATTTATATTTTTTTTAGTTATCCATTAAATCATGTTTTGTAAGAGGGTCAGTGGTGAGGTACGTGTTTTTGCCATCGAATGAAGTTAACATTGAAAAATTGCGTCACATGTGTAGACAGGAAGCAAAAATGATTTCAGACAAGGAAAAAAATAACTCAAAGTAGGGCATAATAAACCGAAGCCAGTTATGATACATCATGTATAATGAAAATGATGGAATTAATTTTTTTTCAAATTGCATATATAATAAACTGTGTCAAAGAATAAAGACAAGAGAAACCAAATCGAATTAAAAAGCCGGACGATTTTCACCAGCTTTTATAAAAACTATTTTTTTGGCTTTATTTTTGCAGCATTATGTTGCACACATTTGTTTTAAATTACAAAGAACTTGAAAAATAAAAAAATTAATAATTTTTTTTTTTATTAGTAATTTTTTGGGTAATAATATGGTTATAAATGACAACTCTTGTTGTCATATAATTGTGTGTATGCAAACACAGTATATAAAATCATAAAAAAAAAATAATATAGTAATTTTAAAAGCATAAAAAAAATGTCAAAAAAAAAATATATTACAAAAAATCGGTCTTTTAATTATGTTTAGTCCATCCTATAAGTTGGGGAAGTAATAAATTAGTAGCTTTTTGAAGAAATAAAAACTCTGAAAATGAACAACTAACATGTAATTCTTCATAATTATTTTTTTGATCTTCATTTATATTAGCATTTTCATTAACTTCCATATCTATATTATTTATATCATTAAAATTATTGTTTTCGGTAGTATTGGATGGATTATATTTATATTTTATAACAATATGATCATTTTTATTTGCATGTCTATCAATAATTAAATAATTATTATTACTTCCTTTAATAGTTATTGGTGATGTTAAATTTTCAATATCTGTTAAAAGTAACATATTTGATAGATTATTAATTTTAAGAAAAATATTCATTTTATTATTTTTGTCATATCGATTACAATTACTTTGCCTTTTCATAAATACAAATTGAAGTCCTCCTTTACCATATATAGTTGATTTATTTTTATTAACAATACAATCTGGGAATACAGGTTTTATTAAGCACATAGCTGTACTTCCAAAAATACTATAATATTGGTATGTTATATTATTGTCTGTATTTTCATTATTTGTATTAGTATTATATTTTGATTGATAAAAATTATTTGATGAGTCATACTTAGGATTTGGGTAATTACCTCCATTATTTCCATAGTTAGGCATATTATTTGGAGTATTGTCATTATTATTCATGCTCATATAATTATGGCCATTATTATTGTAGTATCCATAATTATACCCTCGATTTTTATATGTATTATATTCATTTTTCTTTATTAAGTTTGTGAAATTTTTTGTTTTTAAATTTGTATTGTATATATTTTTATATTTTAAAGGTGTGGTATCCCATAATAATGCTTTCACATGTGTGCTTATTCCCTTATTCTGCCAATTAGTATTTATTCTTTTGATAGCTTGCGTATTTACACAAATTCCCTTCATTTTTTCTCTCCTTTAAAAGTGAAAAATTGGATAGTACCTTTACTATTTTGTATTAATATGAAGCAAGCTAAATATTTCGCATATATAATATGTATAAGTATGAATTGGTATATTATTTTTTAGTTCTTATTTCCGTTTAAATCAATTTGTTTTAAATCCCTTTATGTGTACATAAGTCATAATAAATTTGTATAAAAAATGTATTTAAAAAATTGTATAATAAATGAAAAAAAAATGAAAAAAAAAATGATTAAAATGGTTTTATAACCAAATGAAATAACAATTAAAGTATTTTTAAAATGATATATTTTTCCTTAAGTTTTTATGGCGACCTGTGAATAAGTTATAAACAATTTTTGTGCAATTTATGTATTTGTTTTAGCAAAACAAAAATAATCCCAAGCTTCATTCTTACAATTCTTTACTTTTATCATTTTTCACATTATATACAATCAAAATGAACAGAGAAACATTGAAAGTAAAATTATGGGTTATTCATTTTTATACATCCTAGCGTGTGTAATACTATATGTATTTAATTTTTTTAAAAAAAAACAAACTTAAAATAAAGAATGGAATATTATAAGTTACATTTTTATTTATTTTATTATAAAAATATAAAAGTT
Source organism: Plasmodium vinckei vinckei (assembly GCF_900681995.1). Lineage (NCBI taxonomy): Eukaryota > Apicomplexa > Aconoidasida > Haemosporida > Plasmodiidae > Plasmodium > Plasmodium vinckei. The sequence continues at coordinate 1,303,792 of NC_051304.1, forward strand.
TCAAATAAGTTTTTTAACTATCAAAATAAACATATGAACTAAATGTGGGTATGCACACAAAAGTATGTAAGTTTACAAATTTGTATATATTCAAAGGTTAAAGCATATAACAAATTATACTGTCAAAAAAGTATATTAACAAATCATAATATTTTATTTTTTATTGTATAAGGTTTGAATTATTTGCTAAATATTCTTCAGCATTTATCATTAAATCGTGTAAGGATGGTGAAAGAGAATAGTCACTTGATTGCTCACTTTTTATCCAGCTGTCAAAATTAAAAAAGGAGAAAAAATGAGGAAAATTAAAAATAACAGTAACCATATTTATGTTGAAATATTTTTCTAATTTTATTAGCATGTTCATTAAAAAATACATACCTATAATCTGTGTGCTCATCAGACAAAATTATGTTTTCATCTTTGTTTAATAAAATAGCTAAATAATATGTTGTTTCTTTTGGTTTCCCATTAACCAAATATTTTAAAGTCTGTACAAAAAATAAGAATAAATATTACATATATAAAAATATAGGGGTTATTATATATGTATATTATTAGTGTTAATTTTGTTGAAATAAAGTTAATACTTGTTCAAAGTTTAAGAGTTTGTATTTGTCCTTATTTAGTCCCGTTTCTTCAGCTGTCTCTCTAACTGCAGTAGTTAAGCCTTCTTCGTTTTCTTCAACTAATCCTATAGGTTTAAAAATAAAGACATGAAATATTATGATACATAAAATAAAGTAAAATTTACAAAATACAAAACATAGTAAACATATTTTGATGTTGTGTGGGGTACCTTTAGGGGGAGTCCAATGATTAGTTCCATAGGATGCCTTTAAAAATAAAAATTCTATATTTTTCATTATATTATTTGTGGTATTTATTCCAATATTTCCTAAGACTCGGCATAGTAAAATTCCATAAGCTCTTGTAATATCTCCACTACAAAAAATAACAAAATTGTTCATGTTTTTACTACACTAAATTTTAACATTTGAAGGTTTGTAAATTTGTTTAGTATTTTTAAAGTCACTAAGCATGCTTAATATTATAAATCATTCCCGTCTTAAACTTCATATCTATTTATCTACATATGTATGCATGCAAATTGTGACTTTTTTTCGCAAGCATAAATATTGATAGACTAAGCATTATTTCCAAAGTTGATATATTCTTTAAAAATTTTTGTAGTACCTCATTTTGTTATGATAAACTAGCTAAATAGTGAAATCCTTTAATTATTTGAGATTGTAATATTTTATAATTTAAAAAAATCAAATTAAAAGGACATAAAAAATGGAATTATTTTATATATATATTTTTTTCTTTTTTTTTATGATAAAATTTTTGAATAATTCTTTTTATATTCCTCTTAAGTTATAAAATAAAAGTTCCAAAAATAAATTTAGCATGAACAAAAAAATATGTGAATATATTTATTTCTATAAATATAATAAGTCGGTATAGGATTTAAAAAAAAAGGAGAAAATAAAATAAGGGGAAATATTTCTTTATGCATATAAAAAATATTAAAATAAAATATTCTTAATTTTGTAAATATATAATAAGATTAATTTATTTTTATCATTGTTTATAAGTATGTAGGATGAAGGATAAAAATAAACAGAGGATGGTAATAAATTTTTCTGTTGCTGCATTTGGAAAACGAAAAAAAAAAGTACATAAAAATAAACAAAATAAAGATTAACATTTTTGCAATTTAAAAAAACAAAAAAGAACAACTATAATTGTCTGTTCAAAAAAAAATAAATAAATTTATAACATTAAAACTAATTTCATCAGATAAAAAATATTGTAAACAATTACAATTGTGGTAATATGACGTCCTTCTTACAAAATAGAGTCAGACCCCTGTCGTAGTAATTCCCTTAATGAATATAGACAATATTTTATAAATTTTTTTTTTTATAAAAATTTTTATCTCGACGTTGTAAGATAAACTTTTCAACATTAGTCCAAAACTTTTTAGTAGCAAGATAATCATCTTTTCTATTATTACGACTTAATTGAATAATATCGACATTAGTTCCTGTCAATAAATCGGATGGAATTGTTTCATCACTATACATGAATGCAAATGTTTTAAAAGGTTGAAATAAAGTTGTTGATATTTCATAGGGATATTTATTTAAAATATTTTTTAAAGAAATTTTTGATTTAACAATAACAGCTATTACACATTTCCAATCTGTTTCAGACAAAGTATCAATTTTATCATTTTCTATAAATAAGAATTTTATATTTTTATTGAACATGTTGTAAATTATTGATACTCCATCATAGTTATTTGTTTTTATCGGTAAAGTGGTATTATTTTGTTTTTCACCTTTTGATGGCTCATCTAAATTATTATGTAAAAAAAAAGAATCAATATTGTTTCTATTTATTATGTTATTATTTGTGGAACTACTTTCGATTAATATGATGGGTCTTCTTTTATAAGTTAAATGTATTTCATCAATAATTTTTAAAACTTTTTTATGTTTTATATTTTCATCTTCATTATCAATTATTATATTTTTTCTAATACCATTGATATAAACATTTTTTATATTACTTTTATCTAAAAGTTCGTTTTTAAAAAAATTATATATTCGTCGAAAATCACATGAATTATTTCCAACAATATCATATGAATCTTTAAATTTTATTTCTTTGATTTGTGTAGATTTAATAAGTTCAATATTTCCTTTATTATATTTATTTTCACTTAAAGTTTCGAATATCTTACTATCCATTTTTTCACTAACCTTTACACTATCATTTTCAAGAAAATAAAATTTGGATTGGCTAGGGTCTATACTACTATCCAAAACTGTATTGTCTGTTTCAAGATCATCACTTAATGCTGTGTCCGAACAAGTTGAGTCGGCCTCTACCTCTGAAAAATTATCCTGGTTATGTGCACTTAATTTAATAAGATTATCTTCAAATGAAAATTCACTTAAAAATGTGTGGAAAAAATTAACATAATTTTTATTTTGGTCATAAAAAACTTTATCATATAAAGAATATATATACATATTTAGAATGCTATGAAAAAATATTAATTTATCGTGACTATTAAACTTTTCAATTGTTTCTATAGGAGACGATGAATATTTAAAATAATTTATTTTATCATTTTGTAAATAGGGTGGTAAAACTGTATTACGAATATAATTTAAATTGTTTATAGACATATAACGTTGTTGATTTTCAGTGTCTAAACTTGTAAAATAATCATTAGCCTTATTATCAAAACTGTTTATATTGCCACCTGTTTGTGGATTTATCTCAGGTTCTATATCGTTTAAATTTAATTCAAATTGAATAATGTCACTTTTATTATCATTTAAATTTATTGTATTATTTTTTTTTAAATATTTTATGTATTCTTCAAAAAATTTGTTAATTAAAATTTGTAGGTTACTAAAAATGTGATTGTCTTTTGGTGAGTTTGTGACATAAGTATTATTTAAAAGGGAGTACAAATTAAAGTTAAGAAAAAAAACATTTTTAAAAATGTTATGCTCGTAGTAGTGCTTCAAAATGGGGTTACCACTTTGCTCGTTTTGCTCATTTTCCGAGCCGGGTTCTACATTATCTAATTGTGGTTGGTTACATATTTGTGCTCTCCTCTTTAGGAACCTAAAATTGGCGCTAATATTATTTATGTGGTTTTCATCTAAATTAATTTCGTTTGAGTTGAAATAAAATAATTCATCATATCTTATTGATGGGATATCTTCCTCTATATAATTGTATTTTATATTTTTATTTAATTTTTTAATTTTATTTTTTTTATGTACCTCTTTAGTGATATTATGACACCCACTTTTGATGTAAAAAATTTGTGACTTATAAATTTTATCAATATTACATATTTTATTTGTATTATTGAACGAAATTAATCTAATGTTTGATTCATTGTGTTGATTATTATTACTTGTGTCTTTGGAATATAAAATATGATTTGTTTTATTTTGTGCATTATTTAAACTAGAGATTTGTGTTATATCGTTTTCATCTGTTTTTATTTTATTTTTTTTAGATGGAAAAATATGAGTATCGTCTTGGTTTGTGTTTAGTAATTGGTTTGTTTCTTCATCTGCATATTTACGTTTTCTTATATTCCCCCAGTTTTCATTTTCACTATCAATATCACCTATTATGTCATTAATATTTGTGTTAGCAAATAGGTTGGATTGAATAATATCTTCTTGTTCTATATGAAGAGAATAATTTAAATTAATAGTATTTGTTTTGTCATAAATAAAAAAGTTAACTTTAATTTGGTCTTCTTCATCATCATTATTTTGATCTTCTATTTTTTTAATAATTTTATTTCGTTCTAATATACTTATATATTTATATCCAATTGAATTTATATAAGAGAATGTGTAATTACTTTTTGGTAAGCATAGAAATAAATATATATCACCTACATTATATTTTTCTTTTTTACGATTTTCAATTCCACATATAACATCACTATATATATAAAAATTATTTTTTTCAAAAATTATAATATCTTTATCATTTTTTTTTTCTAATTTTATATTTTCTTTTTCATCACTTAAAAACTTTTTCATTAATACTTTTAAATCTAGTTGTTTTAATTCTGTGTTTACATCCATTTTCTATCTTTGTCTGTTTAAAAAATGGGGACAAAAATTATTACTAAACTGTTAAGTATATGGAAAATATATATCCCCTTTGAATTTGTATTTATAAAGTGATACTAAAACTTCAAGCTTAAAATCAGGAGAAACATAAAATTTATTAAAATTGTGGGGGTCCAAATTGGCATATATTATTTCCCATTATATTCTTTATTTTATTTTTTCATTTTGAGAGAAAGGAAAAGCAAGCCTATGCTCGAAAAGGTTTCCTTTTTAAACAAACACAAAATATAAAATAAAGAATTTCAAATATTATGCAAATAAATAAATAAATAAATGAATATGCGAACTAAACAATTATCATTTTTTTCAAATTAGTTTACAAAAAATGTTATATATATTAAAAATAAAATTAAAAAATGGAAAAGCCATATACCCACTACTGTATTATGAACACTTGGGTTGGTGATAATATGCCCGTTCTATTTTTTTTTTTTTTTTTTTTATTTTTCAAAAAATGGATTTATATAATTTATAAATATATTATAGAAAAGGTTTTTAAAGTTTATTCGCAAAATAGTGAAATTAAAAAATAAAAGTGAAAAAATGAAAAAATGAAAAATAAAAAAAATGTAACAAAATTGACAGCATAGTGAAAGGGTGAAATGGTGAAAGCAGTTCGATTTGGGAATAGCTTAACAATTTTAAATATAACAAAAAAACGAAAAAAAAAAATAAAAAATAAAAAACAAAAAAGTAACCCTATTTAAGTAACCCTATTTAAGTAACCCTATTTAATTGACCCTATTTAAGTCACCCTATTTAAGTCACCCTATTTAAGTCACCCTATTTAAGTCACCCTATTTAAGTCACCCTATTTAAGTCACCCTATTTAAGTCACCCTATTTAAGTAACCCTATTTAAGTAACCCTATTTAAGTAACCCTATTTAAGTAACCCTATTTAAGTCACCCTATTTAAGTCACCCTATTTAAGTGACACTATTTAAGTGACCCTATTTAAGTGACCCTATTTAAGTAACCCTATTTAAGTAACCCTATTTAAGTGACCCTATTTAAGTAACCCTATTTAAGTAACCCTATTTAATTGACCCTATTTGAACAACGAGTCAATGTCAAAGTCAGGGGGCATATCGAGCTGACTGATAGCAGCTTGTATATCTTCCTTAGATATGTTATGTTTTTTTACAATATCTTTTAAATTATCTATAGTAACATTATTAGGATCTATATTTTTATTTGGATTTGTATCGTATATGGAATTATATTGGTCTATAACTTGTCGTATATCCTCTTTGATATTATCTGATCCAGGATCATCTTGAAAATCAATATTTTTGGGTAGTTCAAAATCTTTTTTTTTATTTTTATTAATCCATATAACAAATTCATCAAAATTTTTTATAGCATCTTTATCTTCACTTCTTGAGATTGTCTTTTCAGTTAGGCCATCCATTAATTCATTATGTTCATTTTGGTCAGGAGAATATTCTAAACTTTTCTCTAAAATTTCTAAAGCTCTTTTTGATGAACATGCATTACTATTTATTAATAGGTCATATAAATGTCCACTACTATTTTTTGTTGAATAAGATAATATTTTTTGATTTTCTAATTCAGTTAAAGAATTAATCCATTCTTCATTTATACTATTATATGTTATTGGTAATTCTTTTTTTTTTATAATATATTCTATATATTTATGCATATAATTTAGATATATTGTTTTTATATCTATTGGTTCAAATCCTGCATCATTTGTTTCGTGAGTAGTTTTTTCATTATTTTGATTTCCATATCTTAACAGATTTATTTTTTCATATGTGTATAAATATTCTTCAAGACATTTTTGTATCTCTGCATTGTCATTATATTTTGTTTTTCTATACTCCATAATTTCTTTGAACATTTCTTCATGATCATATTTTGCTATTCGGTTGATTAAGTTTTTCATATCCATTTTGTTCTTCTCTCTTTCCAGCTCAGATTTATCAAGTGGGTTATCAAATTCATCTTTGCCATTTACGTCGTTCAACATGTTATCCATTTCATTGTCAAAGTCAGTTTTAGTTGAGCTGGTGTCTTCACCAAAGTTGAATGTTTGATTTGTTTCATACTTTTCAAAATTTTTCGAATATTTAAATACAGTTGGTAGGTATAGACTAGTGAAATTATTTTTTAAGTATAATTTATTTTCACTTTGAATTTGATTATTATTATAAAAATAGAAAATTTCAGACATTTCTTTTAGTAAGACATTAGCTAAGACATTTATTGAATAAACATTATCATTAATAAATATTTTAGAATTTTCAAATGTGTTTACATAATTTGCATGACTAGATAATAATTTATAATCTTTAATAAATTCAATTTGTACATTTTTATTTATTTTATTTCCAAATATTTCTTTATTAAAATATTGAAATAAATTATTTGTTACAGTTATTCTGTTTGTTGGGTCGGTGGATGCATTTCGATTATTATTTTGTCCTGGTTTTTGTAAAAATATTAATTCATTAATTTGGTCTTTTGTTTTTGGTGAGTCTTTATTATTTATTTCTGCTTCGGTACTTGCTTTGTTAGGAAATATGTCTGATATCAATTTGATCAAAGTGTCAAACACATTTTCTGTTTTTACTAATGAGATTAAAATTAGTTTTTCTTTTAGTTTATCAAAAAAATATTCTATACAACTTAAATTTTCATTATACATAGTAAATAATAAATTATTAGTTGGTGATTTTATTTCTTCTAATCTTTTATAGTATACAATTTCACATGCATATTTACATTTATTCATAATAAAATCAACATCATTTATGTTTAGTTTTAATAATTTATTAATACCTTTTGATAATACATTATAAATATTTATATAATTATTTGTATATATTGCTGATGCAATATGTTTAATTGGTATTTTATTTTGATTCCAAATTTGGTTTGGATCTTCCCGTTTGATTGAATTAGTTAATATTTCCATAATTCGATCTTTGTCAATATTTGCATTTTTTAATTTCATATAAAAATTATTTAAATTATTATCATATTCTTCTTTATTTTTCAACTTATTTATTTCATCTTTATTTAGATAATACTCTACACCCATAAGTTCGTCCATAAAAAATGGCCAATTATTATATTCAATAATAAATCGGATAAACTGCTTAATTTTGTTTATCTTTGAATAGTTAAAGATATCTACTTGTTCATCATCTATCAGTTCATCGTCACTCTTCAATCCATCACCATTTTCATCGCCATTTTCATCACCATTAGCTTTTTGGATATCCTTCACTTCTTTGATATTGTCAAGACTTACATTGCTTGGGTCGATACTTTCCTCGATATAATTTTTTGCATCTACCGGAGTATCAGACTCATTCATTTCTTCATTTTGAGTATGGAATTCTTCAATTTGGCTATTATCCTTAGATTGGTTTGCTTTTTCTGTGTTGATTTCATTTTTTTTTTTTGCTTCTTTAATAATTTTGTTATCTACATTACTACCAAATTTATGAATATATGTAGTATATTTTTCATAGATATTTAAACATTCATCTAGAATAAGTCTAGATAGTAGTAATGAATTATTTACATCGTTATTGATATATATTATTATATCATTATTTATATAATCATAATTATAATCTGAAAAACTCAATCCAGATATATTATCTGTATATTTAATAATTATATTATTTGGCAAATCAAAACGAAACAAATTTTTTGTATAGTAGTTTAAAAAATAATATGCTACATCTTCTCTACCATTCCCTGTAATGTTTGAATTATTATCTTCTTTATTTTTGTTTGATAAAATTAGATTTTGATTAAGAGGATATTCAATTTTAATATTTTTAATAACATTATCAACTGCATTTATATCCATATTTTCATCATATATACTTGTATTTTTATAAATATCTGCTAAAACATCAGTTTGTAAAATTTTTTTAAAAAAGTATTTTTCTTTAGTCCTCATCTTTCTAATGTTTCTAAATAATTCTCCTAAAACAACCATCATTTGTAATGCCATAATATTATTTGTAGTTTCAACTTTTTCATTGTTTTCATATTTTTTTAACATCCCTTCAACATCTTCATTTTCATTTCCACTATCATGTAAAAATTTTAGACAAGCATTTGTTAAAGCATTGTGAACATATGTCAAATCAAATTCGGTTAGTTCTTTCAGTTTATCTATTCCTTGTGTTAAATATTTAGTAGAATTATTTACATCGCATAAAAAGAGTGATGCAGAAAACTCGTTTAAGGGTATACGAAACTTTTGTAGTCCCCCATGTTCCCCCGTTAAATTGGTGTTCTGCAAATTTTCATTCTTTAAATTTTCAGTTGATTTTTTAGTGGTCCCGTCTGACTCTGGGTAGGCATGTTCACCCCATAGTAAGTTGACATTCTTTTTTATGTACACATTTTGTGCCATTTTTATAGCTTTATTTATATCATTAGTTGTTTTCGATTTTAAGAGAAGGAAAACTAAATCGTCATTAACAAAGTCGTCATCATCCTTTTGTTTTTGATTTTTGTTTTCTTCCTGTGTTTGTGTATCATTTTGGGCGTTATCATAAAAATTGATGTATTTATTATATTCCATGTTATATAGAACAGTATCTTGATTTGTCTCTATATTTTTAATGTAAGAAAAAAAGGTTGCAGATTGTTCAGGTGTTAAATTTAGATCCCCTAAATGTGGAGTATAAAAATAAAAATCAATATTCTCTAAAAGACCAGATACCCCATGTACATATTTAATAATTTTTTGTTTTACTGGATCAAATTTATTTAATTTTTTATAATTTTTAACTTGATTAAATGGTAAGATATCTACATGTATTAATTTATAATATTCATACATAATTTTTAATATTGTGTAGTTTAGTAGAATGGGAGAAGTTCTTAATGATGGGCATAATAAAATATTAGGTAAATTTATAAAATTTTGATTAGTTATATTATATGTTTTCATATTTGGAATGTTTAATAAGTTATCTATTTTACTGTTTATCCAATAAAATGGAATAAAATCAAAATTAGGTAATTCATTATTAAATATATTACAATTAAAAAATGTCCACATATTTTTTATATGTCTTTCTGTTTCTTCATCACTTTTTAATACATATGGTGTCGAATAATTTATGATATCTTTTTTTTTTTGATTTTTTAAATATTCTGTTAATTCTGTTTCATTTATTTTAAACATATCATTTATTTTATTAAAAAATTCGGTTAATATATTTAGTATTTCCTCATATTCTGAAAGCATATCTAAATATACTTCGCTATTCATAAACTTATTATTATTGTCATTGTTATCTTTTTCGGGGTAGATACTCATATCACTTTCAATTTCTAATTCATTAAGTTGTTTTGTTTGAAAAGTTTTGTATATTATATCTAATATATAACTTTTTGCATATTTCAATATAAACATAATATATATTTTATCATTTAAATTTATTTCTAAATTATTTTCATAAAATGAATTTAAATATTTATTTAAACTCATTTTTATTGAATCTATTCCCTTCTCAAGAAAATCGTTAAACCCATCTTTTCCAATATAAACAGAACTATACAACGATTTTTTTGGAAAAAATATATTTGTTTTTTTTGTATATTCAATATCGGAAAGTTTTTTAACTTCATCTTCACTTAAAATTGTTTCATCTTGAGAAGTAGATACACCCTCGTTTTTATTTGGGTTTTCCTTGTCACTATCACCCATGTTATACGCATCATAATTTAATTTTGATTCTTCACTCTTCTTTGTATTAAAAGGGATAAGATTTATTGATGTATTATTTAGGCATAATTCTTTTTTATAAAATGTTGTATTTACTTGATTAATTTTTTTATAACTTTTTGTATTTACACATTTATTTTCAATATCATAATAAAAGGAATTTTCATTGGAATAAATTAGACTATCATTCCATTGTTGAAATCGCATGTGTTCATTTATTTCTTCTTCATTTAGTAGTTCACCATTTAAAAAATCTTTTTTTTGTGTAGGCTTCTTATCTATTTCTAAGTGATAATTTTCTTTGTTTTGAGTTTTATCAAAGTTTTCAATTGTTTCTTCATTTTGAGTGGCAGGAAGATTCCATTCTATAGGACCTACCGTTGTTATTCTGTCTCGTTTATTTTTTTTATTTTTTTTTATATTCACATTTTGAAAATTGTAATTTAGCTGATATTTTGAATAACCATCAATTTTAATTGGTTGAATAAAATTAAAATAATCATAAAATCTTTTCAATTTTATTCCATTATATTTTTCAAAAAATTGAAATATAATAATAACAACAGCCATATATATCCGAATTCTATTCTTCATTTTTTAATATTTTTTTTTTTTCAACCATATAATATATACAATATGTGTAACAACCTTAATGGGAAATTCAAGTTTGTATAAAAAATGTCTTTAAACTGATGTAGGGCTATTATATGTATAAGTATATATTTTTCTTCCTATTCATATTGGCTACATATAATGAAATATAAATTTAGTTTGCTAAAAATTAAAAATAACTCATATATATGCAACCTGATAAACTATAATTTTCCTTGTAAGCCCATATTGGAAAGTTTGTGTAATTTGGAAATACATACACCAGTTCTACTTACACAAAATTTGTATATATGACGGGTGCATATATATAATTTCTTTTTATAACTATACAATTGTTTAAATGTTTTTCCTACTTTCAGCTAGTCCCGTCAAGTTTATTATTGAGCATTGTGAAGAAAAACAGAAAAAAAACAGCAAAAAAATTAAATAAATAAAAAAAAAAAATTAAAAAGCAAAAACGAACACCAAATTTATTTCATTGTTGCAAATACATACTATGCATATATATATGCATGTATTTTCCCATCACTGTATTACCAAAGTTTGTGTAAAAATGACGTGCATAATTTTTTTAGAATAAGTAGTAACTTCTTATCAGTGTAGGTAATATTTGTAATGCTATATTTTGAAAAAAAACAAAAAATAAACAGTTAAAAAAAATGAGGGTAAAAATCAAAAAAAATTGAATAAGGGCATAATTAGTTACTTGCAATAGTGCGTTAGATTGGCTAGATGCTGTGGATTTTTTAGCATGTCGTTTCCCTTGTAAAATAAAATATTATCTGTATATTTGACTGCATTAGTGTATGCAAATATATATAAATATATATTATTAAATTTAAATTTATAATTATATATTTATATATATATTACATTTATTTTATAATTTTTTTTTAATTTTTACTATCCAATTTAATAAATTATATATTAAAATTGCTAGCATTTTCACAACAGTGTTTGTATAATTCACATTATAATAATTTTTTTTATAAATTAATTATTTTGCCTATCCTTATTTTTTTTTTCTCTATATTTACATAAAAATGTATGACAGTACTAGCAAAATTAAAGATTTGAGCTTAGCCCCATTTGGGAAGCTTCAAATGGAAATTTCTGAAACTGAAATGCCAGGACTAATGACAATAAGAGAGGAATATGAAAAATTGAAGCCTTTGAAAGGAGCTAAAATAACGGGATGTTTGCATATGACTATAGAAACTGCATTATTAATGGAAACCCTACAGAAGTTAGGAGCAAAATTAAGATGGTGTTCTTGTAACATTTATTCGACACTAGATTATGCTGCTGCTGCTGTTAGTACTTTAGAAAATGTATCTGTTTTTGCATGGAGAGGTGAAACTTTAGAGGAATATTGGTGGTGTGTTGAAAAGGCTTTAACTTGGGGTGAAAATGGAGAAGGACCTGATTTGATTGTAGATGATGGTGCAGATGCATCTTATTTAGTACATAAAGGAGCAGAATATGAAAAATTATATGAAGAAAAAAAAATATTACCAGATCCAGAATCAGGAAAGAATGAAGAAGAAAGATGCTTTTTAAGTTTAATTAAAAGTTCAATACTTAAGAATCCAAAAAAATGGACAAATATGTCAAAAAAAATTATTGGCATGTCTGAAGAAACAACCACAGGAGTATTAAGAGTAAAAAAAATCGAAAAAAATAATGGGCTATTATTTACAGCTATAAATGTAAATGATTCTGTTACTAAACAAAAATATGATAATATATATGGATGCCGACATTCTCTTCCTGATGGTTTAATGAGAGCAACTGACTTTATGATATCTGGTAAAATTGTAGTTATTTGTGGATATGGAGATGTAGGAAAGGGATGTGCATCAGCTATGAAAGGTTTAGGTGCACGAGTTTATGTAACTGAAGTAGATCCAATATGTGCTATACAAGCTATTATGGAAGGATTTAATGTAGTTACATTAGACGAAATTGTTGAGAAGGGTGATTTTTTTGTTACTTGTACAGGTAATGTTGATATTATTAAATTAGAGCATTTATTAAAAATGAAAAATAATGCAGTAGTAGGTAATATTGGTCATTTCGATGATGAAATACAAATAGAAGATTTATTTAGTCATGATGGTATAGAAATAGAAAATGTAAAACCACAAGTCGATAGAGTGACATTACCAAATGGTAATAAAATTATAGTTTTAGCTCAAGGTAGACTTTTAAATCTTGCTTGTGCAACTGGACACCCAGCATTTGTTATGTCTTTCTCATTTTGTAATCAAGTCTTTGCCCAATTAGAATTATGGGAAAATAGAAATACAGGAAAATATGAAAAAAATAAAAGTTATATATTACCAAAAGAACTTGATGAAAAAGTTGCTTATTACCATCTCAAAAAATTAAATGCAAATTTAACTGAATTAGACGATAACCAATGTGAATTTTTAGGTGTTAGTAAAACTGGTCCATTCAAAAGTGAAGCATATAGATATTAATATAATGTTATATTTCTTACATATTTTGAATATGCATAGGAAAGCTTTCTATATTCAATATCCCCTAATACATGATCAAGTTATGCAAATTCATGAATATTGCACACATGTTTAGGAAAAATATGTTTTCATCATTTGCACACGCATAAGGCTATGCTTTTTGTAAAAAAATGTTATTACATGTGTAATGCTTATTTGTTTTTTTGGTATTCCATACTTCAATAATATTCTTGTATTATAACAATTTCGTAATGTGTCATATGAATTTTTTTCCTTATAAGCAATTGGAATGCCTCCAATTCATGTTTTTTATTAAATATTTGTAATAACATTCCTTTAAAAACTTATATTGAATATAAGAAAGTAATAGGTTGGTAATTGCAATTATTTATAGTTAAACAGTTTTTCTCGTTTAACAGAGAAGTTTGTTTCCATTTACATGAAGAACAAAATGGGAATACATGCATATATATGTACTTTTTTTTCAACACATGGAAATAGCTGTACAAAAAATAAAAATTTTTTTTTTATAGCTAGCCACAATTAAAAAAAAAAAAAAAAAAAGGTAGCTATTGCAAAGGTGATAGCACAATAAATAAAGTGAAAAAATATACTTCAATAATTTTTAATTAAGTAAATTCATTCGAATTATTCACGACATTTTAAGTTGCATTAGTTTGAAGCATATGGATATTATGTAGTACTGATTGATGACGGTGTGCGATATTTGGATAAAGGGAAAAGTAACAATATAACAAAATGAAGATTGAAATTTAGCTAAATGTATTAATAATATAATTGCATACGTCCAATCTCTTTACATGTTTTGTTCTAGTATATGTATCTCTCAAATTTATTAAAATGTCTAAAAAAGAAGGATTTTATGTATAATATTAAAACATATTTGTTCGAATTTTATAAATTATTATTTACATGTGGTAGTAAAATATAAAATGGAAATATTACCTAGATATGGGGTACTTAAATTATTTAGCAAAAAATTGATACAATTCTTAAGCGCCTTTTTTTCATTGTCTTCGTTTTCTGCATTTAAAGGATAGTATAATTTTATAAATAAGTTTAAGAATGTTGGGAATTGCATTATAGGCTCGATGAAAATTAGACATATTTTTCTCCTTCATTATGCTTACCATAACTCGAAATTAGATTGTTTAATATGTTTGAAAATGTGGTTTTGTCTAAATTATTCAATTTTTCAAAATATGTGAAGCGTTTTTTCTTTTTTAAAGAATTTTTTAAATCGTTCTCATTTTCCAAGTATAACTAAAAAGGGGGGAAATATTCGAATAAATAATTAAAAAATGGTTAATATGCAATATTAAATTGCGTATCTATGCATGTGTAAAAAAAATATATATTTTAAGGGATAATAATTTTCTTGCTTACTAGAATTAAAACGTTAAAAATTCCCGTTACATGTGTTGTATGTATTTTTGATGCATTTAGGAAAAAATCATCCACTAATCCAAAATTAAGATTTGATAAAATAGGTGTGTTCATATTTTTTGTTAAATTGGGTATGAAGAAATTATCAGAAAAAAATAATATATAAGAATATAATAAAATAATAATAGATTTATTTTCTAAAGTCCGAAAAGGAATATTATAAATATCATTCCTTAATAATATTAAAGCTATATCATGATTTTTTAAATAGCTACAAAAATTACTAGTATCATATTGTATTAAAGCTATATCATTTATATCATCAGAAATAAAATATGACTCTATACTATTTATTAAGTTTGTTTCATCTGTAGATTCTTTAGCTGTGCTCTTTGTATTTTCACTTGCATTTTCATTGGGATCTTCATTTGTGTCTCCATTTTTACTTAAATCTTTAGTATCCAAAATAATATCATTAATTATTTGTTCAGTAGACATGTTTTCTTTACTAACTCCATAAAAATAATTAATAATAGTTGGGTTCAAAATAAAGGTATTAATATTTTGTAAAAAGTCATAAGTATGCCTAAAATAAACATGTATATTTAGAATGAGATTGTTATATTCATTTTCTTTTAAAATATTATTTCTTAATAAAAATAATTCCATATAATTTTTATTTTTTAATATTTCTATAACGTTGTTTTTATAAGTATTTAAAAATGTGTTATTATTTTTTTCACCAATTTTTAAAACATTCAAAAGTCTTTTATTTGTATTTTGAAAAATATTATTAAAAAATTCGTTTAATTTTATTTCATTATTTTTTTCTGTACAATCATTTGATATTATACTTATACAGCATAATGACTTATAATATATTAAATATATACAACAACTTATAAAATAGTATAAAACATTTACTTCGTAATTTACTCTATTTCGTATTTCTATTTTTTTTTTGATATTAATATTGTCTAAATATCTACAATCCCCATCATTGTTAATATATTTCCCATATTCTAAATAGATATTATTCATGATGTACTTGCAAAAGTAGAGGCTTTTTACTTCCCTACACTCGAGTATGTCTAAAAGTTTATGCACCAAGCTTTGACATGTAAAGAAGAGAAAACAAGAAAAAATATATAATGAAATAATTTATTAACAAATAATATATATTTGGATAGTGTATCCCCTACTAATATGAACAAAAGAATAGATCTTACCAGGTTCTCTTTACGAAGTATAAAAAGGAATAAGGGTTTTTAATTTCGGATAGTAGATAGTATATAACTTTACATGTATCAATAATATTATCAAACGTCTCGTAAATATTTATATTCTTAAATACAAACAATAAAAAAATGGTACATGAATGTTCCAAAAATACATGTCTTACTTTGTTTTTATTTTTTTTTATTGTTTCTTGGTGAATATCATTTAATTCTAAATTTTCATTATGTAGTAAAACTTTCATAATATTTATTTCATTTTGATTCATGTTTAAAATTTTTATAATAATATTACATAAAAATAAAGACAAATTTGGGTCGTAAAAAAATGTTTGTTTTTTAATTATATATTTTATTAAATAGTAAACATAATATGGGTTGTATAGTATATCATCTGAAAGCATATCTAAAATTATTTTCTGTTGATTTATGTTTTCATCAAATAATTTAAATACTTCATATATTATTTCGGAACTTAACTGTATATTCAACGATTCTTTGTCAAAATTTACTCCTTCAAATTTTTTAAAACTCTTTAATCTGAGCAAATAAAAGGGGGGAAAAAATGTGTACATATAGTATCACATCCATTTGGAGGAATTTCTTATTTCATGTTACCTTGTTAAGTAAAAATGTAGATCGAAAATGTCTATAGATATGTCAAAGTTTTTATATATGCACATATGATCCTTTCCTTTAGGTAAATTTAATCTGATATGTTTTGTTTTCTTAAAAATAATGTATAGTAGTATTATTAGCTGGGTCATGCTTTTTTCCTCGATTTTTGTATATACTTCTTCATTCTTGAATAGTAGATAGATTATCTAAAGAAAGACCAGTAAATGTAATGATGCATATGATAGAGACATATATATAAATAGTATGCATATATAAACAGTGTGTGGTTTTTCTTTTTTGATTGCCCTAGTAGGCTCACCTGCAAGATTAAGATGTATTTCTCAGGATATTCATCTCGGCTAATTACCAAAAAAAAAAAATTTGTTACTTTTTTTATGACCATGATGAAACTAGGGTGTATATCGCTTTGCGACAATCCGGATTTTTTTATATTAATGTATGTTTCAATTGTTCCCAAAAAAGTGAAGTATAATATATATAGACAAATTAGTGTTACATGGTTATAATTATTTCCTGTTGTATTATTTAAATAATTTTCAATAAATAAATAGTAATTAGAAGGATTAACATAAGAACCTATTAAGTACAATGAATTGATATAAATATCCAGTTGTTGTGGATCAATTTTTTTATCAAAGGAATTGAATAAATAAGAAAAAAATTGAGGTATATGTTCAGTAACATTATCTTCAATAAAATAAAAAATTAATAATATAATTTTACTACTTTCTAAAAATTGTGATTTATTTGTTTCATCATCTTGCTTTTTATATAAATGCTTAAAATAAGTGTTTAAAATAGTAAATGATAATTCTTTAGTCTCTTTTCTTAATTTGTTGTATGTTATGTCAATATCTTTTATTTTATTTTCTCTCAATATGTTAGAAATATAGGGATGGCTATTTATAAATTTGTTAATAGTTTTTTCATAGTGCTGATATTCATCATAGTCGTCTATTTTTTTTGGAATAGACATTTCAATTTCTAAATCATCATATTTTATTTTATTATTGCTATCGCTTTCTTTGCACACAGGATGAGTTTCATTTTTCTCTTCATCACAATAAAAATTGTTTGATGTTTCTTGCTTGTTAATATTGTCATAATAAATGTGTAAATTTATTTTGTAATAATCCTTTTTTATTATAAACGGATTATTATGAGTTTGTGGAAAATAATATTCAGTTAATGGTAGTGGTAATGTAAATGGTGTTTTATATGACCATTCAGGAAAAAACTCATAAATTTCTTCCTCGTTCATATTTTTTTGAAAATTATGGTTACAGCTAGTCGTGTCTGTACATGTGGTACCTAATTGCTTGCGCTTTGATAAAATTTGTATGTAGATAAAAGAGAAAAATCTAAATATTTTGTAATTGTCAAAACAAGCAGAAAATAAGTAAGGTAATAAAAATGTTGTAAAGTCATTATAATCAATAAATTCATATAATATGATAAAAATAAAAGAATAAAAATTATATTTTACTTTTATACTTTTATCATTATATAAAAGACATAAATAATTTATGTTTACATAATTATTATCATAAAAGCATTTGATTGGAACTATATTAGGATCTTTGTATCCAATTAGCATTTCAATTATTTTATAATTTTGTGTATTATTATTATTGTTTTTAATTATTTTTACAAGAGTATGCATACATTTTATTTTTATTTTACTATTTTTGTTACATAAGCATTTTAATAAACTTGTACTGATTATATAATGATAATTTATGTAGCATTCTTCGATTTTGTCTATTATTTCTTCTATAAAATTCATTATTAAAAAATTTATTTCACAACAGTTATCGAGTAGACCAACCAAGCAAACTTTAATTATTTTATCCAAATGAATGCTCATCTAATAAGAAAAGAATAAAAAATAAAATGGTTAGACCTTCGACAATTGATTAATAGTGTATCAGAATGAATGTTATCATATATATTGCATATTCATATGTACATATATATATGCAAAGATTTTTCCAAAACTTGGCTATACCTGATAGTTCGAAATAAGGCGCATAAGGTAAAAAAAATACACAAATAAAAAATATCTACAATATTCACTTATAGATTGATTTTTAAGGACCATAGGTTTATGATCAAATAATCGTGTAGTGTCATCTTTTTGATAAAGAGGCAAATTGCATTGGTCGATATTTAATATAGTAATTAAAGCGTCAAGTATATGGGTATATGATTTATTAATATTGTTTTGATTTAATAAGGTAATAAAAATGTATATAATAATTAAAATATTTTGTTCATCTTTTTTATTAAAACATAAAAGAAGTGTGTGGAACATTTCATTGAATACATAATCATTATATTCATTATTACTATTAAACAAACAAAATATATTTTTTAAAACTTCAAAATTGTTACATTGTAATTCATATATATATTTTTTTAATAGTTTTTTTTTATCACCAGCCAATAATATTTCATTACATATTTTGTCTTTCACATTATATAGATATTCATTTATATTGATTTTTAATTTAGTTAATATATTTTCTTTTAACAAATCATTTTGTAAGCATAATTGTTTTTCTGTTAAAAATATAACATCATTCTGATTTTCATTTTGCTCATTAAATGTGTTACTTTTATTATTTTCATTTTTTTTACATACATCAAGATTGCTAAGACTTCTTAGTGGCTCCTTTTGTTCATGGTCCAAATTTTCAGTTGATATATGAGATATCGTAGACCCATTACATTTCTCTTTGTCGTTTGGGTTATTAAAATTTTTGTAATAACCTAGAGCCGATGATACAATATTGTCATATTGTTTTTTTTCTTTTTTTTTTTTTGTCTCCTTCGGTATATTAAGAGCGTATTCAATCATTCTTTCGACTACTAAGTAGGAGAAATGTGTATTATGTTGTTAGAAAATAAAAAATCGAAAAAAAAAGAAAACTATATGTTAGAGCCAGGGCCAAAAAAAGTAAAAAAGTAGAGAGATACATAAATATTGAGAAGTAGAAAATGAATAATGTTTCTATACTCTTTCGGTTTATTAATACTTATTGTTTTTTTTTTAAATAAAAAATATTTGATAAAATTGTAAATTCTAGGAAAATATAGACATATATAAGTGCAAAATTAAATAGTATTTTTCCATTTTGCCTCTTTCGATATTTATTATTTTTTTTTTTCATAAAGTGCACAATCATGAGGACTAGATAGGTACACAAAGTTATTGCATTATTTTGTATGCACCAACTTATATACACATATGAAGTAGTAAACCTATTAGCATTGAAAGTGTTTCTACATTATATAATTTCCCATGACCATTTCAAAGAGATAACACATATAGTGCAAAAAACTAAATGTGCTTATTAAATTGGAATTATTTCATATGTTGCTATGTTTTGAAAATGCATTGTTTGGGCTTATTTTTTAACCTTTTTATATGTATTTCCATTTTCCCGATATAACCATTTAATATCCAAAAAGAACGTCCCAATGTCTATGCATATGACCTTATAAATTATATGCATAAATATTTACACTTATATGTGTTAAAAAATTAGAAATGTGGCAATAGTAATTTATTTTACAAGCTGGTAAGGAAAATAATTACTAAAAAGGTATTATATGTTCATTTTATTTATTTAATTAATTAGTTAATTAATTAATTAATCAATTATTATTTCATTCCTTAAAATGATAACTATGGCTGACCGCCATTTATTATTCACGTTCCTATTTTATTTTGATTATTTTTAATTTACGCTTTTATAAGTGCATAAAATTGTTGAGAATATAAGAAATATATTTACCATTTAGTTAATAACAAATTTCAGCATAAAATATATGAACAGCTAGCTAATATATCATAAAATATTATTAACAAATAAAATTTTTTTTTTTTAATTCATCGAAATGGCAAGTAGATTGGGTCACTAAAAAGGTGTAACAAAAAATTTTGTTTTTAAGGACAGCCCACGAATTTTTGGAAGAATATGGATACATATGAATTTATTTTAACACATTTTTATTTTGATTTAGGAATAACTATTATGTAGGGGTGTCGTGTATTTTATGTTTTATTTCTCTTGATTTGTTAAGCAAAATGGGGATAGATAGCTATTTTATGAAATACATAAAGATTACTTACATATGTAGAAGGCGAAATGAAATGAAAAAAACTATTGAAAATTTAAAAAATAATATATATACATATAATAATTATTGTTGTCACAATATAGTATACCATGCAAATGAAGAAGATGAAATAAATAATACAAGCAACTGTTACAATGTAAAGGTTGATAAAAATGTTGAAGAAATTATAAATTTAGTTAGCCCTTTAAATTTGTATAGCTGTAAAAATGCTAAGATTAATTTGGCTGATAAAAAAAAAAAAAATGAAATAAATATAGAGCAAGAGCTTGGTGAAAATATGAACAGTAGTGATATAAAAAATGATAATGAAAATGAATGTAGTAATAAAAAAAAATATATATTAAAATATAAAATAAATGAATTAATTGGTATAAGAGGGAAAAGAGAACAATATAGATATACTTATTTAAAATCCCCATTTAAATATAAATATGCATTAAGACATTATGTTTTTGAAAAATATAAATATAATTTTTATTTTTATAATATTACACACTTTAATATAAATATTATTTTTAATATTATTTTATCGTCTATGACAAATGAAACATCAGTCAAGTGTAATATAAATTGGTTTTATCCTGGTGAATATTTATTACAATCTGAATTTTTGAGAAAGTGTTTTCAAAATGTGATTGAAGGTATTGATGAACAGGTTGAAAATTGTGATATTAAAGAGAAGACACTAGGTCGAAAAATAGAAAAACAATTAAAAGAAATATATAATAATAAAAATGACAAAATAAATAATATACCATATTATTCACGTATAAATTTAAACTTAAAAAAATATAACATCCAAGATTTATTACCTATATTTTTTCAAAATAAATCATTTAATGAAAATTATAAAAAGTTAATTTTGTTGGAAGAAAAAAGTTTAAAACAAACAAAAAATAAAATTAGAAAAAAAAATGCTCATTGGTTTTTGAATCAAAATCCAAATTGATAAAAATTATAAAATTAATTCTAAAGGGAACCTTTATGGTAACTTGTCTATACTTTACTGATAAAGCTGAGCATATATGCTTGTACAATATAAATCAGTGAAAGCAATATGCATAAATCAAATTAAAGAATATATAATAATATATACAAACAACGGTATTATTTAAAACTTAAAAAATAACATACATATATATATGCACACAAAAAAATTATATAGGCATTATAAATATAAAATATGAATGACTCATCAAATGTTATCGCTTTTTAAATCTGCTTTTATTTGTTATTTTTTCTCCAATCATAAAAGAAGAATTCTAAAAAAAAAAAAAAAATAACATGAATGAGTGCCAATTATTTAGCATATTAAAATTTAGATGATATATATTTTTTAGAATTACCGTTATTTCTGAGTTTTGAGAAAATTTTGAAGAGACTAACTTGTGGAAATTCAAGTCGGTTATCTAAATAAAAGGAATAAGTATGGATATGCAATGTGTAAGTAAATATATGCTTTGATAAGTGAACAGTGTGGAATATGTAATAATGTGTAGGCCTATAGGGACTTACCTGCTTGTTTAACTCCTTTATTATTTGCTGTTTTTCTTTGATAATATTTTTTTTTTTCTCATTTTTTAAATCATAATTATTTATTTGTTTTCTTTGATCTGCACACAACTTCTCATTGATCGTTTCCACATTTTTAAGTTCACGAGATAAATCAGTATTTGTTTTTATTTTATTCATAAGTGTATTAATTTTTTTTTTTATTTCATTTTTTAGATTATTATTTTTTTCTTGTAAAATATATATTTCTTTAACACATTTATTAATATCATTTAAATTATCCAAATTAATATTTTCATAATTTATTTTTAAATCATATATACATGATAAAAAACTATTTTTTTGACTTTCTAATAAGGCATTTAATAATTGATTAAAATCGTATATATATAATATAATATTTTTTTTATTTATAATTTCTTCATTTGGGCTTGTATTATTTCCATTAGTATATATATTCCCTGTATATATATTTTTAAATTTTTTATTTTGAATTTTTAAATTTATTAATTTTCTTATATATATATCACTACTATAATCATAAACTGAATTTTTTTTAACATCAAAAAAATAGTTATGTTGTGTTTCATAAAAATGATTTTTTGCATGGTCTTTAATTTTTTTTTTTTTTTTTTTTAAGAAACATTTTCTATATTTCTCTACAATTACAATATTACGATTGTTTTCTACATTACACATTTTTTTCATATTCATATTCATATTGTCTATACTACTATTATTCATCTCTTTGTTTGTTTTACTTTTTTTGAAATCGCCATCAAGAATTTCTTTTTTATCATTTGTCTGTATAGCATTAGTATTATCAAAATTATTTTGTGACTTGGATTTGGTAGCAGCTTTTTTTTTAGTGTCCTTCTTAATTATGCACTTATTTATGCTTTGAGAAAAATAATAGGAAACATTCTTTTTTTTGTTAGCTGATTTTCCTATATAAATATATTTAGAGAATTTTTTTAAATTGTTCATATATATATTGTCATTACTTGGTAATACTAATAAAGTATCATTTGTTGTTTCCTCATTTTGTGTGTAATTATTAGGATTAAATATTTTTTTATTTTCATTTTGACTTTCCGAATAATATGTGATGTATTTTGTTTGTTTATCATTATAGTTAGTGGGAAGATATTTATTTTTTTTTCTTCTATTTGGATATGGTTGTTTAGTTTGTATTTTATATACACATTTTATTTTACTTTTATAATATAGAGATAAAATGATGTTATTATATATTGGCATAAAGGATTTAATTATTTTATTAAAAATGTAAGATATATTTTTTATTAGAATTTTTTTTTTTTTTAAAAGCTGTTTTTTTTCTTTAATTTTTTTTTTCTTGATTTTAACAATTTGATCATAATTAAAAGAGCATCCAATAAAACCACAAGATAGACATATTTTGGAATTGTAATTTTTTTTACAAATATCACAATTAGCTATTTCATAATTATATTGTTTATATCGACATATTGGACAGGAAGTAAAACAACATCTCTTCAAACAATTAGAATGAAATATATGACTACATAATATATTTATAGGAACATTATTAAAAATTTTGGTTCTATCTTTATCATTTATAATATCACTTTTTTTTTTTTTTTTCTCTCTTTTCATTTGGCTATTATATTTATTTTGCATAGTATTTATAAGATTTGTAACAGATAAGTAATATGCATATTCATTCAAATTATAATTATTTAATGCATTAAGATTGTTATAATAATAATTTGAAGGATAGTTTTGAAATTTATTTTCTTCTTTATTATTCCTACTGTGTTTATCATTTGGTTTGTAACCCTCAAGAAAAATATTATTATAAAGAGCGTTAGCATTTGGAGGAATAGAAGATGAAGCAGCATCTGTTTTGCTACTGCACTTGCTATCACATTTACTATTATAATCGCTGATGTTATTTTTTTTTATTTTGGAAGTTTCTCTTTTTATATCACGGCTCGTTTTTTCCTCCCTTATAGAACTACTACATGGGTTGTTTTTAATTTTTTTAATTTTACTAGCTGTGTTGAATTCAGAATTTATATTACTAAATAAAGAGTCGTCTGTACTACATTTAATTTTTGAGGTATTTAATTTTTTGGCTATATATACACTTTTTTTTTGAAAACTAAAATTAAAAATATGAGAAATAATTTGGTTTAAATTTTCTGAATATAAAGGTTCTAGACATACAGCACAAGATAATTGAAATTTATTTTGTGATATAAGATAAAATGGATTGATAAAATTTGTATTTGACATTGATTGTAATTTTCCAATATTATTATGATCATTCATGTTGCTATTTGCGCATATTGTTTTATTTTCCAAAGCGATGTTATAAAATTTGTTTGTTTTAATGTAAGAATCTGGGTTAGTATTTCTAGTAATACAAGAAGTTAAATTCATTGTAATTCCTTTAACAATATATATTTTTAATTTTTTTTTTTTTTTCATATTAAAAAAGGAAATTTTTTTAGCTTTGTTCAGAATTTTTTTCGTATATATACTAAATGTTAAGAAATATATCATATATTCTTCATAACTTTTTTTATTTAAAACTTTTAAAAAAAATATAAAATTATCACACGGATATAAAAGTTCTAAAAAAGCAGAAGGGGATATACAATTTGAAACATTAACACATAGTAAGACTGAAATATTTTTTTCATTTACTGAATTAATATTCATTATTTTATTATTATTAAAACTATGGTTTTTACATTTGTCTATTTCAAATATGTTTTCTTTTTTTTGATCTATCTTTGAAATGTTTATGCCATTTCTACTATTTTCCAATATATTTATACATTTTTTATTATTTTTTAAACATTTTATATTGGCATTTTTATATAGCTCGTAATTCTTGTAACATATAATATAGCCAGTGATAGATTGTATTTTTGTATTACCACAGCTATATTCAAATATGTAATATTTGCTTGTCCCTTTTTCATTTTGTCTTTGTTTTTGTCTTATTTCTTTTGCATATGTGCCATCAGATAAGCACAATTCTCTTACTAGCTTGTAATTTTGTGTTCTTAGTTTGGTTTTACTTTTTTTTTTTTTTCGTTTTTTATTTTTCTTTATAATTTTTTTTTTCAAATTGAGAAAACTATTTCCCTTAATTAATATTTCTGAAAAATTAACAAACTCATTTTCTATAAATATGTTTTTTTCATAATTTACACATTTATTTTTTTTTATTCTTTTTTTGGCATTATTACAAAAATAAACATCTTTAATATCCTTTTGAAATTTACTTATTTCTTTGTTTATTTCTTCTTCAAATTTGATGTCATCATTTTTTGTATTTCCTATACCCCCTGATTTATTATTATCAAAATGTATGGAAGGAAATAAATAGTTTAGATTTTTCTCTATTTCTTCTATATTATTTAAATTGAGCAAATTATATATATCATCTTTACTAACTTTATAATTATCTGTCTTTTGTATTTCTTCTACAGTTGATTCCTCTTTTTTATTTTCTATTTTTTTTAAAATTTGTATTTCTTTATCTGTAGCTTCATCAGTATTTATTTCAAAACTGTTTGTTTGAATTGTGGGGGATTCCTTTTGAGATTTGTTTAGTTCAGGGTTCGTTTTTTGCTTCAAAGTTTTTTCGATTTTTGCTACTTCTTTATTTACGCATTGATCATTTTCAGAACTGTTCAAGCTATCATTTTGTTTACTTTCTAATTGGTTAGTATTATTGGATATTTCTTTTTTGGTATTTGCTGGTTTGTCCGCATTTTTAGTAAGCCCATCATTTATTTCGTTGTATAGATTTAAATTAGAATTTGTTTGCTTTTTTTTCCTTTTAAGTTTTTCTTTTTTTTTGTTTTTATTCATTTGAAAAAAAAAAGAAAAACAAAATGTATGTCGATTGTATTGTAAACAGAAATCTCAAATATGGTGTAACATAAGGAAATAAATATTTAAGTAATAAATGAGTTTCTATTTTAAATATGATAATATAAAGTAAACATTTTAAATAATAAAGATATCATAATTTAGTACATATTTGATAAATGGAAAATATAAAAATAAAAGGCTTATTATAAATATATAATTTGTATATGGCCATACTAAAAGTTTACATTATTTCCACGCATTAAATAGTATTGCTTTATAAAGGAAGTAAAAATTATATTATATAGTAGTATATTCAAAAAAATTATATTTACAAATATATTACTATAGATATAAAAATAAATTTGTATAGGCTTAATATATTTTTTATTTTTAAAATTTCAAAAGCATATACAAGCTTATATATTATACAGCATCAGAAATTTCTATGTACTTAAAAAAAAAAAAAAAAAAAAAAATTATAGCCATATTAAAAAATTTTACATATATTAATAAAATAAGTTTACAATATAACATCATAAATAAAACAAAAATAAAATATACAAATATATTATATGCATTATATCTATATATAAAAAAAATTGTATGTCGAAAAATAAATAAATGTATGTATAAATACCCATTTTTAGGCATATTTTGTCATTTTGTGTCCCATTCTATTATGTACAATTAAATTATATGTATAATGAATAACATATTTTAAAAATAAAAAAAAAAAAGAAGAATAGGAAATAAGTTAAAATACAATGACACACAAAAAAATGTTGTTATAAAACAAACTAAATGGATTGTAAATGTGAAAAAGTTATTGCATGAAGAAAAGAAAAACCATATTCATGTGCTTGTTGTGTACTACACATTTTATAAATATTTTTACTTCCTACTTTTTTTTGTGTACATGTCTAAGAATGTTATACGAATTATGTATGAGTTTAGTAAAAACTTTGTAAAAGTGTAAAGTATAATTTTGTTGGATTTGATCAAACTTATATTCTTATTCATTTATTTTTTATAAGCCTTTTAATTTTTCCTTTAAGTCATCATACAACTGCATTAAATATGTTTTGACAGTGTGTATACGTAATTCAGTATCATCGGTGTACATCAATTGAAGTTTTGTTTGTATATTTGCATGAATGTCTAACGGTAAAAAAGAGAAATATTCCAAATATAAAGAAGTATAAAAGTTTAGATCGGCATTATTTTTAAAATCAATTGATTTATTTATATTTAGAACATTAACATATTCATCAATTCGTTCAGTTATTTTTTCTAAATGTTTAAGTTTTTCATTTTCTTGTTTTTGTCCAATTTTTTCATTATATTTAATTTTAAGTTCTAATAATTTATCATATAAATTCATAATAACTTTTTTATTTTCATGTGTTAAGTCATAATTTTTAAGAGCTATATTATTATCAACAAAAAGTTCAGCATTAACCATAAAATCGCTATCTGTAACATTATAGCTATTAATTTTAAATCTGTACAAATTTAAAACAGATATTTCACCACATGTATCAAGCAAAGAAATATCTAAAGGATGTGATATAATTCCAATGGGAAACATAT
Source organism: Plasmodium vinckei vinckei (assembly GCF_900681995.1). Taxonomy (NCBI): domain Eukaryota; phylum Apicomplexa; class Aconoidasida; order Haemosporida; family Plasmodiidae; genus Plasmodium; species Plasmodium vinckei. The sequence goes on from NC_051304.1 coordinate 1,331,712, forward strand.
TATGATTAACACCTGCCTCATCATTATTATTATTATTTTGGTTTTTATTATCAACAAAAATCATAGCAATACATACATTTTTATTTTTTCGTATTTTTTTTAAAAATTGTACTTTTTCAATTTCTGTAAATTTAATAACAGTTCTTTCACCTGGAAGTAGATTAGAATTTTCTGTAATTTTTGAAACAAAAACAGAAAGATCAATATTTTTTTTTTCTTTCCATACTAAAAGAAAATTATATATATTTAAAACATGATTATTATCATATACTTTTTGTAAATATTTTATTTCATGTTTTTCTAATGTATCGTCTGTATCGAAAAATGATAAATCATCACCTCTGGCTTTTTTATCAAGTTTTTCTTGAATAATTTCTTCATTGACAATATTAATATAATCATTACTTTCTCTTATTATGCTTAAAATTTCTTTTGCAAAACCTCCTGATGGTTTTAGTTGTGTTCCTATAATTGGCAATTTCACTTTTTGAATAAACTCATTTTTTTGATTTTCAAATTTACTTGCAATCACTTCTTTATCCTCATTAGTCATATCTACATTATTATAATTTATATTGTCCAGATTATATTCCCCATTGGCATTTTGATTTATTTTGCTTAATGTGTTGTTACTATTGTTATCATTCAAGTTATTAGTAAAGTCTTTATCATCATTGTATTTCTCATTTTGCATATATGTTTTTTTTTTTCTATTATGAATTTTTTTCCATCCTACAGTTTGCCAACTCAAATTTCCAAGACTCTTGTCTTTGCTTATGTTATTATTATTACTATATTTTAGGTAGCGCTTTTTTCCTTCGTCATTTTTCGACACACCTATTATATGTTTTCGATTGAGGGGGGAAAATATACTATCATTATTATATACACTCACAAAACTGGAGTATATTTGTTTTTTACTCCTTTTACATTTTATTACTTTTAAAAAAATGAAAAAAATGAGAAAAATTATTTGGATTTTTGACATAATCTTCAAATTGTGTCATATAACACTTTTACTTTGATGCCTTTTCCTTTCGCATATTTAGTATGTTTTTTTTTTTCACCTTTTCAAGCTATAAATTAATTTATTTTAATAATATTCGGTTTTATAGTATTATACCGCTATACTGTATTATATAATATTAATTAAAAAAATTTTTTCAATACCATAATTTATGATAATATTTTCTCCTAACAATGGGATAGCATTACGTGCAACTACACCAATTTTCGAATAAACAAAGATATTTGCATATATTTTATGTGTATATTTGATACACGATGCGTTTTTGTAAATAATTGTAGAATATAATGAATCTGTTCTATGTCATATTAATAAAGTAAAAATAATAAAACAAAATGAATGTAAACCAATATACCTACAATTTTAAAAAATTGTGAAATGCTCCGAAGAAAAAAAAATTCGACAGCACCAAAAAAAAATATTATTACAATTTGGGAATATAGAGAAAAATGTGGAAACTTGAACTTATCTCTTAAAGAATATAAAAATTAATATGATATATTAGCTTGAAAGGGGGTATTATATTTATATATTTATGAATACAAATATATAACTGCCGCAGGTTTTATAACAAGCGGTAATTATATACAATTTTTTTTTAATAAAATTATGAACAAGTCAGGAGGTAGCCAAAACAATGAAAATAAAAAAAATAAAATAAAATGATTTTTAGTAGATTATTTAATAATATATCAAGACATCACAGAGAACAAATTATTCAATTAAAATTAAAAAGGGGTGGATTCCGATTAGCAAGAAGCAATTTTAATAATTATAAATGTGGAAATATGAAGGAGCAAAATAATGTAGTTACGGAAAATGGTACACCATTATACAAAAGTTACAAAGGTCATGATTTAAAAATAGAATATGAAAATGATTTTTTCTTAGTTGTAAATAAACCATATGATATTAAATTAGAGAAAGGGAAACTTGATGATATTTATCCGTCTGTAGAAACATTGCTTCGAAAAAAAAGAAATTTAAATACATTCAGGTAAGTATATAATAGATTATATTTATGATCATTTTTAAAAATGTGTGAAAAATGTAGCTAATTTTGTGTGCAACATATTTTATTATTATATATTTTTTTTTTTTTAATATTCCCCTTGCAGAATGTGTGGGCAATTGGATTATGCTACAAGTGGACTTTTAATTATAGCTAAAGATAAATTAAGTTCAAATATTTTAAATTACAATATCGAAAGTAAAAATATAAGTAAGATATATCTAGCTATATTATATGGGCATTTACCCCTTGATATTTTACATATAAATGTGCCAATAAGTAAAGTTAAAAATGAATTTAAGATGAAATTATGTTATAATTATAATGATTATTATGATACTGGAAAATATTGTTATAGTTTAATTTACCCATATAAGCATACATATTTAGAAAATGAAAAAGTGACTTTATGTGAGCTTCGAACAATCACAGGAAGAAGACATCAATTACGATTACATTCAATATGCTTAGGTAGTGGAATAGTTGGGGATGAAACATATTTTGAAGATATGATTGAAAATAAATATAAAATTAATTATATTAACAGTTCAGGTAAAAACATTACTAATAATGATGACAGTACAGGTTGTGTAAATAATAAAAATGATGAAACCAATATTGAAGGTATTAATAATGAAAAATTTAATGTGGAAAAATATGTAAAAAAAAGAATTGATGCAGAAAGGATGATGTTACATTGCTGGATCATAATAAAAAACGAAAATATAAAAGTAGAAAATAAATTAAATAAAAGTGAAAATATAAATAATTTAGAACAAAAAATATTTGATAAAGATTATATAATATGTGATGATGTATTAAGTGAATTTGTAAATGAAAAACCACGAACTTTTGATGAGTGTTTTTTAAAAAATAATGATTTAATTAATCAAGGTTTTATTAATTATAATGTTAAAAATATTAATAAAAATATTCAAAAAGTGAATAGGAAATTAAGAAAAGAAAAATACGCATATGATGCTTTGCTACATAACTCTTTAATCCTTGAAAATTCAAGACAGGAAAAATTCGAAAGCTTTGTTAAAGAGGGTAAAAATTTTCAAGCAAATCAAATCGATATGCAATGTGGAAAATTAGAAAATTTTGAAAAATTTGAAAAAAAAAATAATGAAGACAATTCCATGGATTTAAAACCTGAGAATATCGAGCAAGTTGATGTAACAGATACATTTATAAATAACAAAATTATCGATAAGAATAATATTTATTCGGTTAAAAATGATAAATACCAAAACCCAAATGATTTGTTTGATGACATTCATGATAGTGTCAATAAGTTTAATTGGGGGTGACGATTTTTTAAAAAACGACTTCAGTTCTTTTGTCTAAAACATTTTGAATAGAATTTTTATAATATGCTTTTTAAAATATTTTTTTGTTTACATTTTCATGTAACTATTCTTATTTTTTTATGTACTAATAATAACGATGATTATCTAATACTATTTGTTCATTTTCTTTTAAGCTGTTCTCATATTAACATATAGATCAATCAAATTTGTTTTAAAAATAATAAATTCAACTGTGCAAAATGCATATAAAATATATACTGTAATAAAAAGGATTAAAAAAATGCAAATAATTTATGCATATTTAGCTGTTTACATAAGGATAATGAATAGATATATGTGAACATAAATAGATTATATAATACTGTTCAGTTCATTACATATGTATATATGCATGGATATAGTTATTTTTTAATATAACTATGAATGAGTTTAAAATGATTTATTTCTTTGTATCTTGCTTCATATTTAAAAACAATAGACCATTTTGTATGTCCTCATTCCCATACACCCAAATAGTATAAGTTTGAAATCATCTAGGACTGATAAATCTCGGTAATTTTTTTTGCCTTTTGTATTTATATTTTTTGAAATAAAATATAAATTTGAATTTTTATTTTTATGACCTTTATTTGATTTGATTTTTGTAAAAACAGTATCTGTAGTATCATCACTGGAAAATGCTACTCCCTCTTTTAAACTAAATTTTGAATAATTACTTTTTAAAATAATAGGCTTCATTTTTATATATTTCGAAATAAATGTATATATTTATGACTGCTATACCATCAAATATGCATAGATATAATATGCCGTTTTCCTGTTTTTATTTATCAGTAATAGCGATGGTGACATAAAATATTGCTACAAATGTAGAGACAAATAAAAACAGAAAAAACATGTGTAAAAAGACAAAATTATGAATATTGATCTTTAATATAATTTGGTATATATTATGGCTCATATTTTAACAGACAAAAAAGGGGGTGATTGTCTACCTTTTTTATTTTTTTAATACTAAACGATCCTTATAATGTGTAATAAACAATTATTACAAAAATGAAATAACTCAGAACCTTAAAAAAAATGTCGTATAATATCATTTACCTCATTATAATTTAGATATTTTTTTTCATGCATGCAATACACACAAAGTTGTAATTTTGCATTTCGAATGTCGTATATGACTGTTTTTGTTTTATTTTATTTTTACAAATATTAATATAATATAGTTATTGCAAACATAATTAAATTTTGTAAAAGCTTATAAAAATTGACCCCATATTTTATATTTCTTACACTCTTTATTCTTATACAATAAAAAGCCATATATTAAAACTATTTATATATACCCAAACAATTTTTCTTTACAATAGTTAAAGAAACTTAAAAATATTGTAATTAGAAAAAATATAAAATAAAGTAGTCTATATTTAGATTGAAACAAATTGTAATAAAAAGGTGGAAGAAATTTTACCTTCTTTTATGTCCATTTTAATAAATTTTTTGAAAACCCAAAACTATGATATAACATATTTCATAATAAGTAAAATATAATTAACCAGTTTTATTATATATATAATGACATAAATAAAACAAATAGGGTTTAAGATTTTTATTTGATCAAACTATATAAGATAATTGTCTCAATATATGCATATTATATGTACTTACCAACTTTATACAATAATATAAAGCGAGTATATATTTTGAATAATTCGAACCAACTAACTTAATTGAATAGTAATGGTATGACAAAAAAAATAGACCATAGAAAATCCTGATTGATAAAAACATCAATTATTTTAAAAATATGTTTCTTTATTTCATTTATACATAAGTATACATTTTTTGAACTCCATTTTTTTTAACTTTGAACAATTCTACAATTTGCCATTTGAATAAAATGAAAAAAATATTATGGTAAATAAAAAAAGTAATTATAGTTTTAATTTTTGTAAATTTATAATTAAGTGCCCCCCAAAAAAATATCTACTATGTAGAGAGTTATATATAATACGCACATATATATATGCAAATTAATATCAATGAAGAAAATGTTGGAAAAAATATTTCTCTTAATATATCTCACCACCTTTTCTATAAGATTTACAGTTTTAAATGAATTAAATTAAATAAAAATTCATATTAAAATTGAAACTATTTCTTAAGGTAAAATGGTATATTTAATATGTTGTTTATTTATATTTAAATAATTACATGAATTTAAAAAAAAATTGGGGGTCCCTTACAAGAATAGCTAGCTAAACACACGCTTATTGTAAATGGATAAACAGTATTTTTTTCCCATCCTTTGCATAAAATACTAATTTTTTATATTGAATAGTGGAAAATTCTTATTTTTTTTTTAAATATATTTTTAAGGTTAAAAAGGATATGTATTGTAAGTATTTCATACATATGGATATAAATTTTATTAAAAAATTGCAACACCCCTTTCTTATGTTGTAGTGTGTCATTTATTTTTATGCATATTTATATTGTTATCCTTATTATTTGAGCCTAAAAATAGGAAAACTAAACAATAGTTTAGGCAGACATTGTATAATTATGTAGTTATCGAACAATTTGTTCACCTGATTATAAGGAAAGAATATAGTATGCACAAATAATATAGTTTATGCATTTTCCCTTTTTTTATTTTATTTCTTTTTTTCCATATTTGTTTGAATAATGTCTGCTTTTGAAGAATTAGGCTTGGATAGCAAGCTTTGTGAACTTCTAGAAAAAAATGGAATCGATCTTCCAACAGCAATTCAACAAGAATCAATTCCGTTAATTTTAGGAGGTGGTGATTTATGTGCTTGTGCAGAAACAGGTACAGGGAAAACCATGAGTTTTATTGTATCATCTTTACAAGTAGTGCATGAACTGTTCAGAAATATTGGGACATATTCAAAAAATGATAACAACAGCAACAATAATAATAAAGAAATAATACTAAGTGATAATAACATAAAGGGAAATAAAACAAACCGATTTGTAATAAAATCTTTAAATAATTACAATCCTAGAGTTCAAATTAATAATGATAAATATGAGTGCATTTGCCGAAATAGCTCAAATTTTTATGAAGAAATAAAAGTAGATTGTGAAATAAAAAATGATATGTATGCATTTGAAATAAAGATATTAGATAAGAGTTTTATAAATGTTGGGTTTTGTCCATTAATTAAAGAAACATTAAAATATAATTATACATATAGTAGTAATGGGTGTAAATATACAAATAGTAGAGAAGAAAAATATGGAGAATCATTTTCAACAAATGATATAATAACATGTTTAATAAATAAAAGATCGAATATGATTGCTTTTAAAAAAAATGGTAAATTTATGGGAAATGCTTTTAAAACATTTTATAAATATAATGATATACCTTTTGTTCCATATATATTTGGAACATCTTTTCATGTAAGTTTTCAATTTAAAAATTTGAAATATATAGACAATTCATATTATAAAGAGTTAGCTGATATTTTTAATGACAATATAAAAAATGACAACTCTGAACGGAAAATATATTTCGACTCAGATATAAAAGGTGTAGAAAAAACATTATCATTTGACAAGACTGAAGTGAATAGTCATATGGGAAATAGTCCTATCGAATCTATTGAAAATAATCGGAAAAAATTATATTGTATAGTGGTATGCCCAACAAGGGACTTAGCTATGCAAACATACAATAATTATTTAACATATTCAGAATGTTTTGATAATTATTCTATAAATATAGAATTGGTTGTTGGTGGGGAACAAAATTTTGGGGATCGAAAAAAAAAAGGATCATACAATACAAACTCCTATAGTAACATTATTGTGGGTACATCATTTAAAATAGTTGAGGGCATAAAAAAAAATACAATAAAGCTTAATAATATAAAATTATTAATTTTAGATGAAGCTGATGAACTTATAAATAGTGATGAGAAATCTATTCTTCAAATAAAAGATGAATGCATGAAATATAGTCAAAATGTTCAAACATGTTTTTTTTCAGCTACATTACAAGAGAAAAATGTAAAAGACTGTATAAATAAAATAACAAATAAACCAATATTTATTGATTTAAAATATGGAAAAAATATAATACCATCACATATATATGTTTGTATTTATTATGTAAAAAGTAAAGAAGTACATCAATATAGTGATAAAGAAATAGAATACTCTAATATAATATATAATGAAAAAATGAATAACATGAATTATTCAAATTTATATGAATATACAGATAAAGTACATGTATTAAATAAAAATGTTCCAAAAAAAGAAGAAACATCATTAAATATAAAAATTAATAAATTAAAAAAACTGGTACATATAATAAATGTATTTAATATGCAAAATGGTATTATATTTTGTAGAACCAATTTAGATTGTGATAATGTTTATAATTTTTTAAATACCGTTGGAGATGGTAAGGCATATAAAGGTACCGCAGCAACAACCAAAGAAAATAAATATTCTTGTGTTATATTAAAAGGTAAAATGTCAAATGAAGAAAGAAAAAATAATTTAAATGCTTTTAAAAAAGGTGAAGTCCGCTTTTTAATATGTACTGATGTAGCAGCAAGAGGTATTGATATTCAAAATTTAAGATATTTAATTATTATGACCATGTCAGATAATTATAGTGCTTTTTTTCATAAAGTTGGAAGAGTAGGGAGAGATGGAAAAAATAGTTTATGTATTGTTTTAAGTTCAGAAAATGAGGAAGAAAAAGTTTGGTATCATAGTTGTCCAACTAGGGGTGTGAATTGTTATAATAGAAATTTAAAAGATCAAAAAGGTTGTACTATTTATATTAACGAGTCAGATTATATTAAAGCAATTAATGACATGCTAGAAATACCTATGCATGTTATTGATCCAAAATATTATTATGTAGAAAATCTGTTTGACCCATTAAATTATTTAAAAAATAATTTAGTAAATAATAATAATAAAAGTAGAAGAGACCAAAATAAAAACCAAAATTCGATTTTTGCTGATATTATTTACACAGATTCTTCAAATATCTTTGATCAAAATATAGAAAACATTAAAAAATTGAAAACTGCTATATGTTGCAAACATTACGAATTAATGAATTTTGCTATTTAATATGCCACTTATTTAGGGCTACCTTTTCCGTTTTGTACATAATTGTAATGCATGTATATATTTTTGCTTATACCATTAAAATGCATAAGGATTTGCTTATTTATTTACTTTGATAGTTTTATGATAATATTTTGTTGTGTTTTAGTTGGTGCCATAATTTTCGAGGATATGACGTGTGTACTTTTCACTTTTTCATATTCCATAAAGTTAAGAAGCGACAAGAAAAAAACAAATGTTTTTGTACGCATATGTAGTATAACTATAATGTTAAATATTTACACAATAAGAATTGGCTTAAAGGCGTTGTTCAGTATGCTAACTGTGAAAAACGGTATAAAATAGGTATTCTGTAAAAAAACTATTAAAAAATTAAGGTATTTTTATTTTTAAGCTAAAAAAAGTAATGGCCTACATTGTGTGCCATTTATTTTTTTTGTATTTTCTTCATATCATATTGCCTTGAAAGAATGTGCATATTAGTTACAGCATTCTTAGCGATTTATTTTTTTTTTTTTAAATTGGTCATTTATTTAAAAAAAAAACATTCTTTATTTTTTAATTATAATTTTTTAATTATAGTTTTTTAATTATAGTTTTTTAATTATAGTTTTTTTCATTAAATTATTATTATATATTATTTTTATTTTGTAAAAAAATGATATTTGGAAGCATATGAAATAAATTATTACCCACATTTCAATGCTTAAATAATATATTAATTTTTTTTAGTCTTTGTTTTGACTGGCAACATGCCAGTTTTTTTTGGTGAATTTCATTCGATTTGTATTTGTTTTGTTTGTTACAAAAATGAATATTTTGTATAATTCCAAAATAATATTAAAAAATAATATAGGGATAAAATCCAAGGTGCATCGAAATCAATGTGTTTTTATAAAATCTCAACATATAAATTTTTCAATATTAAATGAAAAGCATAATGATACTAAAAATAACGAAGCGCCAAAAAATGTAAATACAGGCTTTATTGAGTTATATCATAAATTGGTGGAAACAAAAAAAATAGAAAAGGATCCCTTCCAATATAAGCTTATATTAGTCTTACAAGTACTTTATAAAACAAATTAAGTGTTGACATTTTAGCATATATATACATATCTATGTATGAGTGTGCATATGCTGCTATACGTTTGCAGTGCCCAATTTTATATACCTATGTATGCATGTGTACTTCCCCTTACGCAGGCCTTTGAAAACAACCTAAACAACTACTACCAGCATGTTGAGAGCAAACTGAAAAATGAGGAAGCAGAGAAGAAAACCTTTTTTAGCTCTTTTTTTAAAGGTGGCAAGAAAAGAGACAAAGATAAGGATGAGGCAGCTGAAGAAAGCGAAGAGCTTGGAAAATTGAATAATGATGATAACTTTTTCATATTTGATGATAAAATAAAAATAGGAAAGAAAGAGAATAAACTAAGATATGAATATATGGATAGCGAAAATGCTTACAATAATAATATGAATAGGTACTTAAATTTAGAGAAAGAAAATGGAATAAAATATATAAGAGGTATATATGTCTATGGGAGTGTTGGTAGGGGTAAGACATATTTTTTAAATTTAGTTTTTGATAGAATTAAAGTAAGTAAATTAAAAATACATTATCATAATTTTATGCAACAAATTCATAAAGATTTTCATGAAGAAAACTTAAATAATTCAGAAGAACCTATAAAAAATATATCAATAAAAATGAGTAGAAAATATAAATTAATATTTATCGATGAATTTCAAATAGTACATATATCTGATGCTATGCTTATTAAATCATTGTTTAAACATTTATTTTATCAAGGGACAATTTTAATTTGTTCATCAAATCGAAATCCTTTACACCTTTATCATAATGGATTAAATAGAGAAAGATTTATTGCTTTTATAAAATTATTATTTAAATTTAATTATATATATGAAATTGATAATTATCATGATTTTCGATTAAGAAATAGTAATTCAAATGATAGTATTTATAATATTCCGTCTAAAAAAGTTGAAGAAATAAAAAAATTATGTATTAATAAATATATGGATACATATAAAAAAAATATAGACTATATTAAAAATATAGAAAAAATTAATCATAAAATTTTTGTATCAGATTATAAAAAATATATTGTCCCATATAATATAAATAATTATGGAATATTTTCATTTAAAGACTTATGTTGCCAAAATTCAAGTATAGACGAATTTAATGCTATATCAAAACAAAATAATACTATATATATTTATGATATTCAAAAAATGACTGAAGAAATTAATGGAAATGAAATGAGACGTTTTATACTTTTAATAGACATATTATATGAAAAAAATACAAGAGTTTTTTTTTTTAGTGATATACCTATTTTTCAAATTTTTCAAACAAATTCAATTATTTCTGATTTTCAAAATTTAATTGAAAAAATGAAACAAAAGTTTAACAATTTTAATCATTTTAAAAACCATTTTGATGAGCAATTAAAATCGGGCACTTTTAATCGACCCATTTTTAACAACATTATTCAATCTTTTGGAATATCTCAAGAGTAAACTTAAAAATGGCATATCCATTAGATTAATATTTACATCCACACATAAATTAGTGTACAAAATTTTCTCTTTTTCTCTTTTTATATTTTGAATGTCTAACTATAGCATTACGATTTCTCACTTCATATAATTACTATATGATATATTTTTTTTTTTTTTTTTCAGAATTTGTGACAAGCTTTTTGATGCAATCAACTACAATATTAATAAGGAATATATACCTATAGAATACCTAAGGTAAGAGATAAAAAAAATGACTTCCTAAAAAGTTATAAATTATGTTAATATACAAACTTTATTTTTTTTTTTTAGAAATATTTTATGTTTCCATATTATAAATTATGAAACTAATATAAAAGAGAGCCTAAATTATTTAGATAATTCCGGTGTCGAATTGAAGCCAATTCCATACCTATTGTTTGAGTAAGAAAGGAAAATAAAATGATAAACTATCTGTAAATGTTACATAATATATATGTACACAATACTACAACTTTTTTTATAGCGAAAATGATATAGACACATCCCAAGAAAATTCATTTGCTTCAATGAGGACCTTGTCTAGGTATTTGATTTAAATGCATCTACATAATCTGTATACAAATATGCATAATTATATTTTAGAGAGATAAAACATAAATTTATTAAATAATATAGAAAAAAACCATAATAAAAATTATCAACAAAATAAATAGTTTGCATGTTTTTATATAAATGCATAGTACACATTCAATAATAATAATTTTTTTTTTCTTTAGAATAAAGCATATGTGTACAATGGAATATTTGGAAAAGCATAAAAAATTGTATGAAAATGATATATAAAAAATGTTAATTTTTTTATATTATATTCCCTTTTTTTGGCGCTAAAAAAAATCGTCTTATCCCTTATGCTGACATGAATATCTTGGATTTTTATTTGACTATAAATAATAATTAATTTTTTATTATATATTTAAATTTGTGTAAATATATTTTTTATTTAATTATATAATAATTCTTTGTTTTAATTTTAATGTATTACTTTAGAATTATTTTTTATATATAAACATAAAGCTTTGTGTGATCACGTAAAAGCGGGATAATTATTGCCTTAAGGCATTATAAGTTTTTTTGAATATATAGCTTGTCTATTTGAAAATTTTTTAATTATTAAATTTTCTATATTGTTATAATTTTATGACTATACAATTTATGGTGACTTTCTTGTAAGTACTTTATATTTTGAGGGTAAAGGAACCGAAATGAAAAAGCTAAGAAAAGCAAAAGTAAGGAATGTCATAATTTTTTATACTTTATATAGCTTACGATTTATATCAATTACGCATCATAAGTATATGTGCATATTACATTGGCAAAATTAAACTATAAAAAAAGATAAGCTTTGAAAAAGTAAAGTTATATAGATAAGATCATATAATAGTAAAAATAGAATATCATAATTCCTTTATCCATTTTTTAATATAATGATAATTAGGATTTCTTTTTTTTTTTCACCCAGAAAAATGTAAGAATATTTATTAAAAAATTAAAATAATAAAAAAAATATAGACAAAAGGGAATAAAAAAAATAATATTGTTAAGGAGTTAAATTATAAAGGTAACAAAGACATTATGCGTCATAACAAAAATAAAGATAATCCTAAAGAGTTAGGAAAAAAAAAGAAAAATAAAAGAAGAAGTTTATCTTTACTAATTCCGAATTATGAAAATAATATTATAAATAATATAAAGTTAGCTGATAAAATTTATAAACTAACAATTGCAAACAACACAGATGAATCGGATAATGATACTGAAGAAAGTAGACAAATATTAAAAAATGAAAAAAAAAAAAAAAAAAATATACCCAAAAATAAAACTAAAAATTTAAATAGGAGAAGCATAAGTTGTGATAATTATGATACATCAGATACAAATAGTGTTAATGATAAAAAACAATCAAAAAATAAATTTGATATTAATATTAATGAAATTAAAACGAAATATAAAAATCAAAATATAAAAATTATTTATGATGATGATTCAACAGGTAATATAATTCTTAGTGGACGTAAAAATAAAACAGGTAAAGGCAGGAGACAAAATAAAGACAAGGGAGAATATAAAGGAAGTTCAAGGGGGATAGTGAAGAAGGGTAAAGAAGAGGAGGAGGAAGAAGAGGAAGAAGAAGAGGAAGAAGAAGAAGAAGAAGAAGAAGATGAGGAAGAAGATGAGGAGGATGAAGAAGATTACACATCAAGCGAGGGATATTACACAGAACAGAATGAAAATACTAAAGGTCGAACCAGAGATGTATCAAAATATAACAGAGTGAAAAACAAGGGTGAAATAAAAAAAAATATAAAAAATAAAAAAAGTAAGAAAAAATGCATAACCAGAATAAAATCTAGAACCCTAAGTGATAGTTACTTCAATGAAAAGAGAAAAAAAAACATCCGAAAAATAAAAAGAGAAAAATATAGAAATAAAAATATAGAAAAAGGACGAGAACGATATGAAAAAGAATTCAGTGAACCAATAAATAGAAAAAGTGAAAATTATATAAATTATGAAAATGAACATTATTCAAATAAAATAAATGAAAGAAGAAGAAAAGATGATACAATAAATATATTTGAAGAAGATTCCAAAAAATATAATAATAAATTTATAGACTTTAAAAGAGAACAATCTTCATATAAAAATTATAATACTATAAAAAGAGAAATAGACATAAATTTTTTATTAAATATGAAGGATATAATTTTAAAAATTCATTTAAATATTCAAAATATTAAAGAAGCTATAAAAAATAAAAATGAATATGTAAAAAATTTATTAGATACGTCCTATATTAATATTATTGAAAATATAAAAAGGAATGAAATAAAAAAAGACAATTTCTATAAACAAATTTTTTATGATTTATTTAGTTTATTGAATGAATTTATTTTGGTTGATGAATATACTAAACAATTTTTTTTTAGTATAGAATCTGAAGTTAGACGAAGATGTTTAAATAATATTAAAAATGAATTTTTTAATTTTATAAATAAATATCTTAAATCTGGAGAAAATAAAATGAACTATAATTCGAAATGGATAAACACTGGATCAGTTCATGATCAACATATTTTTAATCAAAATAATAATATGCATATTCAAGAGTCTGAGAATAAAAGAAATGCTTTATATTCTTCCTTGTCTATTTATGGATCAAATAATAATAAAGAACAGCTAGCTAAAGATAGTGCAGGAAATATAATCAGATTGAGTAATCCCAATTGTATGACAGGAAATAGTAATAATATAGGAATGATGGGAGGAAGAAGTGATAGTAACTATTTTCTTTATAATAAAAGTTGTAAAAATGAAGAAGATAATTTTAGTAAAATTGACAGAACAAGAGATGACTTCATTTTGAAAATCCGAAATTCAAATTTGCATTCCTTTCAAAATGAGCAAGAAGATACAAATGTTGAATATTTAAAAAAACTTTTAAAAAGTGAAAAAGAGAAAAATTTTAAGTTAGAACTAGAATATGATGAATTAAAACAAAAATATACAATACTTAAAAAAAAAAAAAAAAAAGAAGAAACCGAAGAAGAAGATAATAGTGATAGTGCATCAAATAATTATTCACAAAGTATAGATAAAAAATTGTATAAACAAATATGTGAAAGCAAATCATTTATTAAATTAGAAGAAAGGAAACTCGAGGAGTCATCTAAAAGTATTGCTGAAGAAAATATTAAGCTACTTAAAAAAAAGGAAATAAATGATCAAAATAAAAAGGATATAGAAAATGACATAGCCTATATTGAAGTGAAAAAAAAAGAAATAGAAACCCAAAACGAAGAAATAAACAGATCAAGGAAAGAAATCGAAGAAGAATTATCCACTCTTGATAAAAAGAAAAAAGACATAGAAGATGAAAATGATATGGTAGAAAAAAAGAAACAAGATATTATAGATACAAATAATATGATTGAAGAAAAGGAAAAAGAGATAAACAAATTAGACATTTTATTAAGTGAAAAAAAGGGAAATTTAGAAGATTTAGAAAATGAAATAAATAAAAAAGTAGATGGAATAAAGGAAGTAAGAAAAGAGTTGAGTGAAAAAAAAGTCGAATTAGAAGGTGTAAAAAATATGTTAAATGAAAAAATAAAAGAAGCTCAAAAATTGGAAAATATAGATAATGAAAATAGAAAAAGTGTAATTGAAAAGAATGAATCTAAACTATTGAAAAGTGAAACAGAATTAAAAAATAAAGATACTATTTATTATGATAAAGAAGGAAATATGTCTTTCATAAATAATGAAAATGGTTTTGATAAAACCAAAACAAATAGTATGCATATAGAACAACTTAAAAGGGAAAGCTCTAACGTGTTTAGTAATGATATAGACAATAAGAAATGTGATGAAAATATTATGACATTAAAAAATGATATATTAGAAAGAGAAAAATTAATATCAAAAAGAGAAGAATCTTTTATTGAAGAAAAAAATAATTTTTTAAAAGAATTGGATGAATTAAATATATTAAAAGATAATATATTTAACCAAATGGATATACTAAAAAAGCAAAAAGAAGAACTTCATAAAAAAGAAGAAGAATTAAATCAAAGGGAAATATATATAACACAATTAAGAGAAAAAAATAATTCATTAATTAATACTGAAATGAATCAAACAAATATAAACATGTTAACAAGTTTAAATAAAACTAATAGAAATAGTCAACCCGGTTCTCAATTGGGTATTCACGATATTGCAGATGCAGAAATAAATATATCATCTTCTAACTCTCCAAACTTAAGAATAAACGAATTTGAAAGTAAAAACGGTATTATGAACACTTGTAATAATAGTGATACCACTATCATAAATCAATCTGTCAACCATAATACAAGCGATAATTTTATGCAAATGTCAAAACATAGTTATATATCAAATGATAATTATACAAAAGATAAACCAATCGATAATATAAAAGAAATTACGGAAATGTTAAATAGTAGCTTAAAAGAAGTTGAAAAATATAAACATTTATTAAAAGATAGAGAATTAACTATTAATTCATTAAAAGCTGAAGTGGAAAAAAATATGTCCAAAAACTATTTATATAAATCAGACACTTCGATAATAAGCCAATCAATACAGGATAATTCCCCTGAATCATTGGATAGTAAAAATAGGTTTTCAGAACTTTCTCATGATTCAAAAATAGATGAATCACAAAATGGGTTGCAAAATGGGAAACAGAAACAAGGAATTCACTTTTTGACAAATTCAAATAAAATCGATGAGGTATTTTTTGCATATAAACAAAGAGAAATACCAAGGACACGGTTGCATATGTGTATATACATACTTGACACTGAAGGCATTATTCAACTTATGCAAATATGTAGAACTATTAGGTGTATGCATGTTTGTGCCTGTTTATTATGTTTTCTAATTTATTATTTGTCTGCTAAATGTACAGAAAAGCTTTGTGGATATAACGGAACTAAACGAACAAGTTAATGGCAAAAATTTAATAATTAAAGAATTGATATCTGTATATAAAGAGATAAGTAGTATAAAGGAGGAATATAGCAAAACCGTTCTTAAAAAAAATGAATTTATTGATGGATTACTACTTAAATTGTAAGATAATGAAAAAGATAGGCATAGAGGAAACACAAATTAAAATAATAAATAGATCCAATTTATTATTATGCATACATACGCATATATTTATGAATTCAATTTTACAGTTTCAATGATCTGCAAACAAATTACAAAATGAAAGAGAACTATTATCAAAAAGAGGCAAATAAAAGAAATGCTATTATACGTGAAAAGGATAACCAAATAAAAGAACTTAAGTAAATGCACGTTCCATTTTTTTAGTGGATTATCTAAAATGCTGATTTTTTAATAATATATTTATGGCTTGTTCTATATTCACCCCTTTCACCATTTTCTGGGGTTAATTGTCTTGTCTCTTTATTCAATTATTTATTTAATTTGAATTGAATTCGTTAAAAGACAGCTTATGGGAATGCTGGAAATATGTACACATTTTTGTTATATTTTAAAAAATTTTTTTAATATTTTTTTTTATTTTTTAAAAAGGAGCGCATTGGATGATAAAAAAATAAAAGAAATATCGTATAAAAAATTGTTTTTAAAAATGAACCAAATAAATGACTCTTATAAGTTAAAAAATAAAAGAAGCCTTTCGACAGTAGAACTGCTAAAGCAAAATATAAAACTTTTAAATCAAGATGCCTTAAAAAAAAATGAAATGGTAAGAATTAAAAAAAAATGTGCACATCATTTAATTGATTATAAGAATGAAAATATAAATAATTATAATAAAGTTTAAGTTTCTTTATCAATGTTAATATTTTTTTTGTGCTATTATGCAATATTTATATTTTCCTTTTTTTTTTTATTAAGACTAATAAATTTAAAGCCGAGCAATGAGTTTTCATTTATAATTCGGGGACTAAAAAAATTGCAAGGAATAAATGTAAATAAAAAATAAAAAAAATAAAATAAAAATTGAGTATAAAAAAGAATAATAAATAAACCAAATAAATGGGAGAAATTGAAGAAGCTTAAATGTGAAAACATATAATTTTTTAAGTTATATAAATAAATATAATTATTAATTTATTTTGATATTCAGGAGTTATATTATTGTGATTATTATTTTCCCTTGGAAAAATTAAAAAAAATAAAGATATGATTTTTTTTTTTTCGTAATTGTTATTAACTCATAGGAGAACGTATATTTGTTTAAAATTCGCTTGCATTATTTTGTATCTTATGTTTTTATAACTTTATATATATTTATTTTCTTTCTTTTGGCATATACATATATGTACGTATCAATGTGTGCATATGCGTGTATGTCTGTTTGTATTTATATTAAGGGACTGTATTTTTGAAAACGCTATCATAGATTTATAATAAAATAAAAACCTTCTTTATATTAAAGAAGATCTTTATTTTTTATGTTTTTATTTTTTATATAAACCAATGGGTAAAAGCCGTAATAAATTTAAAAAAAATGTTCATAATAATGTTGACAATAAACAATTAAATACCAAGCCATCATTAAAAGTATTATTAAAAAAAAACATAGGAAATACATATATCTTGTATTGCGAATATAGACATTAATTATATTTACTAGTTATTCTATATAAAACAAATTTTTATGTTTATTTTACAATATATTTTTTATTTGAAAATATTCTGACTAATTTTATATTAAACCAATAATGTTTCTATAAAAGAACAATTCACAATTATACATAATCTTCATCAACATTTTTCCCTTTTGTGTTATAGTGGCGTCTAATTAATAAAGAAGCTAATTTCTTTGACAAAGCTTTTGAAGAAAACCTAATGAATGTATGTAAATAAAAATATATATATGTACTATAATTAATCAAGGATGTTATAAATTATTTCATGACAATCCTTATATCTTAAATATGCAACATTTGCTACCATTTATTTTCATTCTTTATTTTTTGAACAGTTTCAAAAAATGACCTTGAGTAATGATGATGACTTGTCATTGACAGGAGATACTATAGAAGATAAAATTACACGATCTTTTAAAAAGATAAAAAAAAAACGAAGAAAAAAAAAGGTAAGAAAGTGGCATAAAAAATTTTCCATACTATTTTCATCGAATATGGATTTTATCCAATGTTGTACACACACAAAAATGTGTGTATATATCCTTTTAACGTTTTCAAATAAAATAATTTTTATGTTGTTATATTTGTAAAGAATATCACCTTTAAAAAGATAAATACATGCTTGTCCACTTATTTCGATTAAATTCATTTATTTATTTTATTTTTTTTTATTTTTTAGTTAAAAAGTCAAATGAGAAAGAGGAACTTTCATAAACAAAAAAGAAAAAAATTTAAACGATAGATCAAACTTCTATAATCAATATATATACATACATATAATATATTTTTGTATATATATGTATAATTATTTTTTTTATTCTCTTCGTATATTTTATGTCTCTTGTTGGCTTATTTATAAATATGATTTTTTTATACTGTCATTTGAGAACAAAATAAGTTATTATTAAATTAAAATGATTTTTTTTTCAAAGTGTTTTCATGAGATACCCATATGTTTACTTCGAAAACATTTAATATATATAATATACAAAAAAAAAATGAAATGTTGTTTCAAAAAAACAGTAAAACAATGTGTTTTACATATATTCGCACTAGCGTATTTAAATGAACAAATAAGTACAAATAAAACTATATGTGCAATTAAAAATAAAGGAAAAATTGCACATAAAATTAAAATGAGGATATACGAATAGATATTTATTTTTTTTTTTTAAACTTCGATCAATATATTTGTTAAAACAAAATTCGAACTTTTATACCAAGTTCATTGAACAAATTTAATAAAATTTTTAAGCTATCTTTTCCACTAGGATGTCTAATACATAATTTTGCATTACTTTTTCGTTTATTTGAAAAAATATCAAATTCAGGTTCATAATTAACTATATAGGATCCACTTTGTTTGATAGTTGCTTTTATTTCATCATCAGTTATAGAGTCTTTTATATTTTCTAAATGCATGCAAGCAACTTCCATATTCGTATAATTTGTACTATTATAATAATTATCAGTGTCATTATTATTGTCTGGATTTATAAAAGATTGTAAGTGTACCTGAAATGAAGCTTTTGAACCTTTACCTAAAGCTTCTTGAAATTTTTTACGGCAATCATATCCATCATTATGGAAATATGATTTTCTATGAAAATTAGTTTTACCGGAATATTTAAGATAATCTAAATTTTTGTTTGATTCTCCTGAATATTTTTTACTATTAATTGGGCAATACATCCAATTTGAATTCATTGTAGTTGGCATTATTTTTTCACATGGAATAGTTTGATTAATATTTGGTGTTGTTCTACCAAATAAATCACTATAAAGTGGATATTTTTTTCTATTTTCATCTTTTTCTGTATTTTTTTTATCATTTGATTTGGTTTCATTATATATATGAGGTAGTACCGTATTTGTATTTCTATAATGTCCATTTTTTGTATTATTTTTATTATCGTCATAATCATAATCAAATATATGACTTGAATTCATGTTATTTCTTCTTTCTTCAATTGATATATTTGCATTATTTTTGTTATAATTATTTATATAATTATAATTAGCTGGATATAACTTTTCTAATTTTACTTCATTTTTACTATACTCTTTTGATAATTTAAATGGGTATACATCAGGTAATGGGTCTGTATTTTTGTTCGAAATTCTATTCATATCAAGTTTTATTTTGTTTGCTTCTAAAACAGTTATATTATCATTTCCGGATAAACTATTATAATGTATTTCCTTCGGTGTTAAATTTTTATACTTAGGAATAAATTCATTAGTTTTGTTTTTATGTTTGGATATACTATTATTTTCGTCACCACTTTTGTAATCAACATAATCAAATATTTTTGTATGTCCCATTGTTTTTTCTCTATTCATACACAAACTTTTATATATATAATTTTTTTTTAAATCATCAGTATTTAAATTATTTACACGTTCATCATCACGAAGGTTGTACATTTCAGACGCATTACTTGGTCTTTTTTCTTCTGCACATATTTTATTATTATTCAATTTGTAATTACCTAGATTATTTTCGTCATCATTTTTGTTCTCTCTATTTTTTTGGGGAATATAAGTATAATTAGTGCCATTATAGGAATCTCCAGAAAGAACTACACTGTTGTCATATTTATAATCCTTATTATTATCATTACGATTTATATAAGTTTTTCCTTTTTGATATAAATTTCTATTTTCTGAATTACTATTGTTTGTTTCACTAATATTATAGCTAGTTTCTTTATGGGTAGTGTTACTACTATTATAACTGTTTTTATCTTCATAGTTTGAGTATCCTGAAAAAATATTATTACTAGTTTCATTGAACATTCGATTTTTGTTATTGTTATAATTTGGGTGATTATTTGGTGCTCCCTTATAGTCAGTGAAAAAGCTTTTTTTTTTATTATATTTTGTTCTTTCTTTATATGAATCATCACTATTATGAGAACTAACTACTATATTGTAATTACATTTTTGTGAGCAAGATTCATCAGTACTATTTTTATTAGATATTGATCCATTTGTTGAATTATCTGAAATAAATAATTTTGAAGAGTATCTATCATTTTTTATATTTGTAATACTATTATTATGGTAACTATTATCATATACTAGACTATTTTTATCATTAGCAGATCCCATATTATTAGACAAATTCTCATTTTTATATTCTTTTCCTATACTCTCTTTATTATTCAAGTTGTAGTCTGGTATATCAGCGGGAGTAGATGATTTATTACCATTTTTGTTTATCATATTAAAATTAAGGGATGATTGATATAGTTATTTAAGTGCCGGGTGTGTGTGTTGAGATTTATATTTACTTCCCCAATTTTATTTGTACGTAATGATGTTTTTAATTCTGAAAAAACGATGTGCATATATAATATATAAAATTTTAATTCTTAATATTTTTTATATTATATAATTTGAAAATATAAAAATTATAATTTTTATTTATTTTGGCATTGCTCATTTTCTCAACTGTCTTAATTAAACAGCGTTTGTTACAAAAAGTTATTCAATGAAAATTTGGAGAATTGTGTTTAATTATTAATTATTTGGTGTGTTTGCATTATATATATTTTTATTTTATAATTTTTTGTTTAATGTTTTTTATTAATTGTTTAGTTTATTATCCTTTCTATTTGCTCACTATTTAATTATTATTATTTTTTTTTTTTACAAAGACATCGGAAATTCAAAAGAATTAATATAACAACTTTCCTAGTTGGAAAAAAAGTATATTATATATATAACATAAATAATGTAGAAAATTACATTTTTTTTTATATCTGCAAAAATTTCCTGGTATAAATTTATAGACATGCATATGTTGAGCAATAAATTATAAATATAAAAAAAATTATTAAAGTTGTATACATAAAAAAATATAAATAATTTTAATTTTTAATTGCCCGATTAAAAATTATCCTTTTTAAATGTTAAACTAACATATACAATTTACTAATGCCTTTTTTCAATTCCCTACGACTTTATATCCATTATATTATATGTGTAGTAACACAATTACACACACATATATATATGCACTTCCTAGAAATAAAACATTTTCCATCTTGTAGAAATTAATATAATGGTAAAAGGAAATAATAAAACCCTCAAAAAAGAAAATTTGTTTTATAATTTAAATTAATAATATCTTATACAATTGCTTTTTACAACTAAAAAAAAAAATATAAATTATTATGGAAAATTGTATAAAAAAATTAATAAAATAAACAAAATGGGATAAGTGAAAAATTATAGAACAAGGTGATTTTCCATAAAAAATACAAAGGCAAATTTATATTTTTATTAGGTGTTACATATATATATAGTCCCCAAATATATTAGTAATAATCAATCTCTTTCATTGCCCTTAGCATGTAGCAACGTAAGGGCAAAATTTAAAGCGTATATAAAAATATCCATTATTTGGCCTTAATTAATTTATATAAATATTTTTTTATTCACTTGTTAGTAAACTATTATTTTTATATTTTTATTTATTTATTTTTCTTTTAATTTATTAGAATATTTAATGATATAATTATTTTTATATATTTTAAATATTTATAATGATCAAGGTTTTAAATTTATATATCAAATAGTTACAGTTTTTAGTTAATTATACAATTGTTATTTTGAATACCCCAAATGATAGGCTAATATATTTTTCTATACTTTCTTTATCCTTATTTTCTTCATATCTTAAAAAGGGAAATATAATATATAAACATTTGCGAATATACTTAATCAGTATACCATATGAAAACTTGATTATGTTCTATTTTTAAAACAATGGATAAAAATTTTGTAAATGATGACGATGAACAATTAATAAAAACATTGTTGCAAAACACCCCAGCAGTAATATATTTTATGAAATATAACGAAATAAATAAATGGCTGTTCATATAAAGAAATGAAAAATTATATATGTATATATGGCATTCGATAATTTGACGTATCCTTTATTATTATATATTTTTTTCTACGATATAGTTTGGTGAAGAATTAATTGATTTTTATTTGGCTCATAATGGATGTAAAGTTACTGAAAAATCATGCTTTAGACTAATATCGCTATTTTTGCATAAATCCATGGAAAATGTAAAACAAAAAAATATAAATATAACCACAATAAATTACTAATGTCTTTATATTTAAAATTTACAAAACAAAAAAATTAATGGAATTATTTTCGCTAACTTTCTTACAGATAATCAACAACTCGATGAGTGTAGACTCCAATGAAGGAAGGAATGATAGTGATAAAGAAAATAGGCATTCCAAAAAAGTAAATTCATCATATATATAATAATACATATTTTATGCCCAAATTTCCTAATACATATTTATATATGTGTTCTTTTTCTTTTTACCCATTATAAAAGGAATTAGATTATGATAAATTAATTAAAGAGATTAAAAAATTTAATGATAATTCGAATAAGGATGAAAATGCAAAAAACCTAAGCGTCTTTTTAGAATAACATCACCCCAACCCTTAAAATAGTCTCATTTTATTTTTTTCGTTTTTTTTAATTTCATTATTTATACACACATGTTTAACATTATATGGTTCTTACCATTTATGTTATATAATTTTTTTTTAATTTTTAATTGATATAAACTGTATAGAATTATGGGTTAATACCCTCTTTTCATTTTCTATACTATTAATTTATAGTTTTATAATTTTAAAAATTTTAATCATTAAAACAGTATAGTCTTTCTTTTTATAAATATTTTATATGTTTAAAAAAAATACATTACAAACAAACAAGTTTTAATAAATTTGCAAATATATATGGGCATAATATTGCTATATATATATATATCACCAAAAAATATAGACATATTTAGTATCTCGTTTTCCTTTTCCTTCCAGTGTACTTACTGTCTCTTTTAACTTCCAAATTCTGCAAAAAAAAATGAATGTATTGATAAAGTTACGATTAAATAAGATATATATATGTAGTGGTAAAAATAATATGCTCAATTATAAATATATTTTATGTTTGCATACTTTCTTTCTTCTTTGTTCCTTTTTCTTTAATATCCATTCCTTATTTTTCTTAATAATCTTCTTTGTTTTTTTATTACTTCTACAAAAAAGTCATATAAATATATGTTTATATTTAGACCACGAGGCAATGAAGATATAATGTTTGATTCTTATTCAATATTTTTTTGTGTTTTACCGTCTCCTTTCCTGCGTAATCATGTCTTCTTCTTCGTTTTCCACTGGCTCATTCATATTTGTAATAGTAGCTGAACCCGCCCATAAACACAAATAATATCTACAAAATAAATGCAATAGAAAATTGTGTAAATTTTAATATATATATATGCCATTTTGAATAAATAGGATGATAAGTTACAAGAGAAAAGTAAAATATGTTTATTTGCGCATTTGTTAATTTGTTTACTTTTTAGATTTTGCTGAATTTGGAAAATCAACAACAACACCACCACCAAAACCCGATTTTATTGCGGCATTTGTTATGGTCTCAATTTGTTGAGGAGAATCAGGATAAAATTGGAAGACCTAAAAATAAATTTATTCAATTAAAAAAATATATGTAAATATATTTATAAAATAACGGAATATTAGCATATTAAAGTATGTATAAAATATTTTTATTTCTGATTATATATTACTGCTCTGGCTCCTCGTTTTAAACAATAATATAGCCATTTGAAAAATGTGTTAAGTCTTAAGGTTGGACTTTCTGATTTTTTATCCCAATTACATAACCATTGCAAGGCAGATATACTGTAAAAGTGAATTAATAAATCATTTTAAATAATTATATCATTACTAAAATTTGTTAGCATAATAATAATAAAATAAGTATAGAGTATAGTAAAAAATGCTTATATCATATTTTAATCAATTTATTTTATTAAGTATTTTGAGATGAATGGGTATTAACTATGGTTACCTGACAACTCCATCGAATATGGAAGGTTGAAATCTCATCACTAATTCGTTATCAAAAAGGGAAGAGAAAAAATATATATAATAATATAAATTATGCATGGGAGAATATATAATTCCATATAATAAAATATGCTATATATGTGAAGTTTATTACTTTTTCCCATGTCTGCTAAAATCATATCTCCTCCTTCTGTAGCCTCATTTTGTACTCCGGCTCCTAAAGAAGCAATTAAAATAGCATAAATGTGATCAATGCTTGTATTTGTTTTACTTATGAATATATGTAACTTAGTATATTTATTAATATAATTCGGTAACATACTTAACATATGGATACTAATATCTATTCCTATCCAAAAATGATCATATTCGTTCAAGGTCATTCCACTTATTCCAGACCCACAGCCAATATCCAGCAATAAACATGGAGTCTAAAGAAATTGATTAGAAACAAATAATTATATAATTTCCATCTTATATTTAAAATAATTAATTTGAATTAGTATTGAAAAAAATTAATTGTACTTACATCTGGTAGTAAAAGTAATTCGATTGCTCTTTCAGTCATTTGAGATTGAATATCTCTTATTCTGGAATTTCGAACATACTTTTTTGCTTCATCTTCGTTATAAAACTATAAAAAAATGGAATTGGATAATAAATAATAGTATTCCTATTTGGTATAGACATATATTATCATATTTTATTAACATATAAGTAAAATAATCAATTTTTTGTGTTTTTAATATTAGTTACAAATTCTGGGGGAGAACTATACTCTGGCCTAACCATTTCTTCTATATCCTTAACATTGGAATTTTTATAAATTTATTTATTAAATAAGTGTTTACTTTTGTTTCATATCGAAATATAAACAATGGTTTGTTTGACAGGAAAATCAGTGCAAATTTTAATGCATATTAATAAGGATATTTGGATAAATACATAATGTTTATATATTATGGACTTGCATATATTTTTATGTTATACTTATTTTTTTTATTATGTTTATTTTTATATTTTATTCTGTTTTTTTCTCTATCTTATTCATAATCTATATAATAAAGCGAGTATATTTTTGAAGTTCCATAATTATATATATATTATATATATTTTTTTTTACCTTTTCAATTAAAAAATGAAAAAAAACATACGCATATGCATATTTTTACTATGAAAAATTTGCTAATTTGAAGATAATAAAAATTACAAAAAATTAAAAATAATAATTATTATAATATGATAAAAAGTTGGAAATAAAATATTTCATATTTATGTAACTTTTTTTATAGAACTGTCATATGTTGCTGTTTTTTGATGGCACTTATTTTTTTTTAATATATTGTGTTATTGTTTCTGTAAAGTCGAAATTTAAAAAGTTGTAAATCAGTTTTTTTCAATATTTTACATTTAAACACTATTTACAAATTTTGACTTTATTTTTAACCATGTAAATTTATTAATTTTTTTTATCAATCGAAAAGATTGCAATATTGTAAATTGCTTTTTAGGAAAATTCTCATTCATTATTCTTTAATTTAACAAATCCATTATTATTTCTTTGACCTTTTCTTTGGTTTATTTTATGTTGATCAAAAGAACTACACTCAGAACTAATGGGACATTATTAAATGGGTATAACAAAAGACGGTTTATAAATAAAATTTTATATTATTTTATTTTGGTATAATTTTTTTTAATATTTGGAAAAAAATATGATAAGAAAAAGAAATTTATATTTAGGTGTTGGTACATTTCAGTTTCTTTTGGTTCTTTGGAGTAGTATTTATTTATATTGGCAATAGGCATTATGTATTCATATAAAGACATAATACAAAATGTAATATTTTTAAAGTTATAAATAGTTTAAAGAAATTGTCTTTTTATATATCTTATTGAAACATAAACATAAGAGTTCACTATTAATGCATTAAAGTAACAAATAGAAGATATTCCCTTTTAATTAAATATTTCATTGCTTTAATAATATTATATCCTTATTTTTGCCACGCACATATAAGTATAAAATTATGTAGCTTTCATGTATTTGGATAAGGGTTAATATAGATATGCATATATATTTTGTAAACAGAAAACATATTTTTTGTCGCTTTTGTAAGAAAATTTATACATATTCCCTTTGAATTTAAAAAATTTACAAATTGTTTTATTATAAAGAAATAATTTCATGCATATACATTATAGAAACATATTTTTTATGAAAATGGACATCTTTCTTTGGAAATATTTTCTTCCTATGATTTCTTTACTACATGTATATTTTCATTGGGTATATAATTATAGAAATAAATAAAAGTTATTATTCAAAAAATATTACACAGCTGTATTCTTTTATTTTCGAATATATATTATTATTTCTTTCCTTCTATTATTTCGATAAATTTTATGTTCTTGATATATAGCATAAAATATATATTTCTTTATATAATATTAAATTTATATATTTTTAAAATAATTTATTTCTTAAAAGTATATTTTAAATGCTATACATTCAAATTCCCATTTTATATCTTGTATATAATTTCCACAAGTAGTATGTGTATAATGCATTGTGTATTTTTTAAAATATATATAAGTGTAAATTAATTATTTTTTTTGAGAATTATATTTCAATTTTTTGTTGTGTAATTTTTGCACATTTATAAAGTTTTTACACTTTTATTTATATTTTTTACACTATATATATATGAAGATTTTATGAATGTATTTATCTATTTTTATAAATAATTTTGTAAAAGTATTTTAATTGACAATACTATAAGATAAATGTTGAGATAAAAAATACACACACAAAAATAATAATATTTAACAAAATAAGCAAATACTATTTTGTTTTATATTTCATATATTTTATTAAATATTAATACATTTTTAAGGATTGGTTGTTTTAGTCTGTTCATTGGAATAAGACGCCGAGTTTGTATGTACGTGTGTGTTATATATATGGGTTACAATGTGAAACAATTAGAATTGTACATTTTGTTTTCCATATGTATTTCATTACATTTTGTGATAATTTTATCATAATGTTTATTTTAAATGGATTTATTTTGTTACTAATAATAAATCTGTGAGCATATATGTGCATATATACATGTATGCCATAATAATTTGCATGAATTAACATTCATCAGTTGATTTGATAGATAATAAAGAAAACAAACATATTTGTTGTTTTGTGTTATTATATTTGTATGGTTATATGACATATTTCGTGCAAAATTTGTGTAGCAAAAAAATACATATGTGTAACTATATCCTGTGCTATTTATGGAAGACAGTATTATTGGGATAATTTTTAAAAATAAAAATGATTAAAAATATATTAAACCAATTTATTAAACTGTTTGGACAAGAATATTTAGGAGAATGGGATCCTATAAAAAATTTGACTGTCAATTCGGTTACATCTCCGGAGGTATGTATTTTTCATAACAAATAAATAGAGTAAAAAAAAAAAAGTGAGTTTTCTCAAATAATTTATATATGCCTTTATAATAATTTTTGTAGGTTCTTTTGACAAATGTGCCATTTCCGGAAAAACTTTTTGAATTAGCAGAATTACCTTTTGAGATAATTTATTCGAATATAAAAAATTTACGAATAAAATTTTTATGGTCATCTATTTTCTCAAATAGTATTAGCCCTATTAATATTTATGCAGATGATTGTTTTATAGTTATAAAATATTCTTATCCCAGTTTATGGGATACAGACAAAATTATGAACCATCAGTATAAACAAAAAATTAAAAAATTACAAAAATGGAACATTATAAATATATTAAAAGATAAAAAAGAAGATAGCTTTCTAAAATCTCTACCTGTCAAATTAGTCAACTCATTAAGAATATTAGTGGAAAATATTCGAGTAGTATTTTTTGATAATTATATACATAGAAATCCATTTACCTTGGAAATTTTTATTAAAAGTTTTAAAATTGATGAGTTAAATAAATACAAAGTAAAACTGACTGAAGAAGAAAAAAAAAATATCAAAAAAAACTTATTAATAAATATATGGATAAGATTAATAGGATTACAAATCATTTTTAAGGAATACAAAAAATCTATTAAATATAGGAAACAACGAAAAAAGACAAATCAGAATAATATACATAATACGAAATTTATCAAAAGAATTACCAAAGGGAAAATTAAAGGTATGCAACGAATTTGTATATTTAAAAAGACAAAAAATATATACTTTATTCTTGATGTTCTATATAAGAATTGGTTCAAATTTTATGTGAAGCAATATATATGAATAAATAATTTTCTTTTTTTGTAGATGATCTTTTTTTGACAGCAAACGAGGATAAAATGGATGGGAGTACAAATTCAGTTAGAAATTCAGTGATACCCAAATTAAAAAGAAAAAAAACTAACTTAATTGATGAGGATGGAGTGGTTAAATATTTATCCTTTAGTGACTATGATATTGATGACAGGATAAAGGAAGGGTATATTAAAAAAAAAGTGAAAAAAAATAAATTTGATTTCAATAATTATAATAAAGAAAAGGGTGAAAATGTGGAAAACAAAGATAAAGAATTTGAAATAAAGAAAAATATACCATCTAAAATATTAGATGAAAGACAAAAAAAGCGTAAATTAAAGAAAGCAGATTATAATTTTGAAATTCCTAAGCATAATTCAGGTTTTCGAATTACACCGAATAATGGATTAGACTTACATGTTATATTTAAGAAGTATGATATAAAAGCTTTAAATGGATTGAAAGGTGATTTAAAATGTTTTAAAAATGTTGAATTGTCATTTTTAAATCATAACAAAGATAATAATGTAAATAATGATAATTATTATTATAAAAATGATGATGAATATATTAATCAATCACTTTTTTGTTATAATTGTACATCTAATAATACTAATATGAATCCAATCATTGATAATAATATGAATACGCTACTTTCTAATAATAATGTTGACACAGAAAAATATTATAACAAATATAATTATATAGATAAATCAGATTTATTAGACTATGATAAAATAATGGAAAGAAGTTTTATGAATGATACTCCGCCAATGTTTAGTAATATTAATACACATCAAAGCTTAGACATATGCTTTACTTCATCTTCTTTAGATGCATTTTATAATTTTATAAAATATATAGAATTATGGTTTTTGTATAAAGGCGGTTGTACAAAAGTTTTGAACATCGTTCCATCAATAGAAGATTGTATAAAATATTCAGAATATCGAAAAATGCAAAAGAATAAGAATTACAAAGATGATGAGTATATTGAAAAATTTATTGAAAAGTTTGAAGCATCCTGTCCTATACATTTATTAATAAAATTGAAAGTTTTATCAAATGATAGTATATATGATAATGAATATTTTAATAATAATGAAAAATTTGGAAAAAGAGAATGGAAGAAATTGCTATATAATTTTATAAAAAATAAAAAAGTAAACTCATCTATAATTGATGAAAATTTAGAGAAACAATGCAAATGGTTTTCTCATGATATGCTATTTAATTTAGTTATACCTAAAATAAATTTTACATATGTTCCAATAAAATTTAATCATTTTAACGATTCTAAAATTAAATTAAATAAATGTTTATTATCTTATAATATAAACTGCTCATTTTTAATGAAACAAGAAAAATGGTCTACATTAAAAAAAAAGCAAAGTTTTTATTTGCATGATTTAAACATACAATCTTTATTTTCATATATTGCAAAAGCATCGACAAAAAGAAAAAATTTTATTAGCTACAATAAAAAAAAAAAGTATACTTATTTTTTTATTAAAAAGTTACCTATTATTAATTATTGCTTATATAATGAGCCAACTTATAGTTACTCGAATTTTTACACTGTCTGCAACGATCACGTAAAAAAAAATCACAGTATTGACAATAATAGTAGCAATGACATATCATTTCCATATAATAAATATACAAAAGACGGTGAAATAGGCAATGAAAAAAATATAGAATATATGATGGATTTTATAGGTAAAGAATATGCACATAAAGATGGTAAAAATCATCATAGTATTGCAAAGAATGGTATAATCATAGACAAAGATAGATTTATAGATAATGAGTTTCGAGCTATTGATAATTTATTTGGTGAAAATGATAACCAAGACAATTTTGAAAATATAGATTTAACTTCAAGCTCATCATTGGATACTATAAATGAGTCAAATCAAAACACATGCATGGGAAATATTAAAAAATATTCCATATGTAATAAATTGGAAAATCAAGAAAATGATTTACATAATATTAATGAATCAGAAAATTTAGAAAATAATGGTGTAGAAAGCATGAAAGTGTCTAGAACGGAAAATTTGGACGTGACGACAGATCAAGGGGTTGAGAACAGTATAAACAAATATGTTCCCCCTATAAATGATAATACTCAAAGAAATAGTGACACTAATAAGAATGGGAGAAGAAGTTTTTGGAAATTTATTTTACGAAATAGTAGCAAAATAAAAAAAACAACGAGTGAAAATATCAAAGATGAGAAGGAAGATATAATCGATGATAAAAATTTCGATCGAATTATTAACAATGAGGTTTTCTTAATTCCAAATGCAACTATTATCATGTTAAAAGATTATAGTAATAATATAAGAGAAATAGATATACATATTTGTAAATATGTAATAAATTTAAATAATTTATTACCGATTCTTAATTTTATTCCTAATAGTAATGTTTGTTTAGAACGTTTTTTAAAATGTGATAATTACATTGATAAAGATGTGATCGAAACTATTTGTCTATGCATAAGTGGTAGCTCTAATAAGAAGAAAATTATCCGTGCCTTTTATAATGAGATGAAATTATATTATGTGCACAACTCTTATATTCAAAATGAAATAGTTACTTTAAAAAAATATATTAAAAAAGCAAAGAAGAAAAAAAAATTTACTAAAATTTATAGTCAGGAGAATTTTATTGAGCATGATGAAATTGTTGATCCATTTAAATCTATAGATGAAAGAAATGAAATTATGCTCTCAAAAAATAAAACAAAAGACAGAGAACATAAGAAAGGCAAATATTCTGAAACGTTTTCACTTCGTAAATTACATACTTTGAATATACAGGAAAATGAGAATAACAATTTTGATAACACTAATAGTCAGAATAATAACAATTCACATTATGAAGAGAAGGATAAAAATGTTTATAGTCCTTATATATCACATAATTTAAATGAATATCAGTCTTGTGAAAATTCCAATTTTCATGCTGTAGAATATATTAACAGAAATATTAATGACAAAGAGTATAATAGACATATAAAGAAAAATCTTTTTGATATTGAAAATAATGAAAAAAGAGATATAATGAATATAAATAATTTAATTTTTAATAATTTGTTTGTACCTCAAAAGAATTTGTATCATACAAAAATAAATAATACTTTTTGTTATTTAAAAAAAAAAGATTTCCTTTATTCTATCAAAAATAATTATTATAAATTTTTAAAAAAATATGTTGAATATAATAAAAATCATATAAAAAATAAAAATATATTATCCATCGGAATGTTTTTAAATATAAAGAATTTTTTTGTATTTTATAATAAGGACGATTCTCTAGTATATTTACACACAAGTTATATTTATGCCAAGCATATTTTTCATTCCTCTTTTTTTGATAATAAAAATTATTGTATTAATAAGGATGATGTAGGTTATATTACTAATCAAAATAGTAAGCAGTTTGAAAATAAGACACATGAAAGTTCTATTGAAAATATTAACAACACAGTTGATATTAATGGAAATTACAACAACAATAAAAATGATGGTTATCTATCGGGAGAACATGGATACTTAAAAAGTTTTCAAGATCAAAAAAATAATAAATCTATGTTTATTTGCATAAAATCATTAAAAATGAAAAAAAATTCTAATGTTGTGTCTTTAAAAATGAATAGTGTCGATTTTAACATAAATGAGATATGTGTTTCTCTATTGAGTATATACAAAAATATTGTTTCATTTGAATATTTTGAAATAATTAAATTAAGAATTAAAATATTTCAGAAAATAAAACAATTTGTAATAGTAGGAAATAAAAATACGAGACATCTAACTATGTATAATATAACAAATGATGTATTATACAATGTTTTGAATAAACACATTTTTAACAATATTAATAATATAAAAGAAGAGAATGAAATAAAAAGTAGCAAGATAGAAAATGGTGAAAATGTTGAAAATAATGAAAATCCACCAAATAAAGAAAAAGTAATTGATTTAAATAAAAATTATGAAAAATATTTAAAAAATTTAATTATAAAAATGTTAGACAATGAAAAAACATTATATAGAAAGGAAGATTTTGAAAAAATATTTTATATGATATTAAGTAAAAAAAATCAAAAAATAAGTAATATAAAAAATGATAATTCTCAAAATACAAGTTCTCAAAACACAAATGATGATCTTACTAACCATAACAATAGTGAAAAAATGGATATTTCTAACAATAATATAGAAAATTTAAATTCCTCAAGTAGTATTAATGACATTATGGAATATTTATATTCAAATAATAGAAAGGATGAAGAAAGTAAAACAAGTAATAGATTTATATTGAAGAATTTACAAACATCTAAATCTCTCGAAATAGAAGAAGATTGCCATACTATAAATAAAGACAATTCAAATTTGGATAGTATTGATTATGAAAATATTGAAGACTCATTCAATAATTCAGCTTATTTTCACACAAGTACAGATCAATCTTCTTATTATTCACATAATGGTAGTGATGATTATAAAAAAATTAATCAGAATATTGAAGAATTAAAGGAAGACAAAATAATAGCACCGGTAAACAATTGCTATGATAAAAAATCTAAATATTTAAATTTAAGAGATTTATTTAATTTCGATCAAAATATATGTAAAAATGATGAAACTAATAATGACAATACTGAATTAGTTGATGGTGAAGACCCGATTATTTCACCAAATATACCAAAACTAAGCATACCCAAAATGGACGTTGAAAAAAATGCCAAAATCGAAGAAGAAACAAAAGGAAACGAACAAAATAACAAGCAATCATTATTTTTCTTTTTATTAATAAAGAAAATAAATGTCTATATTCCCAATAAAAATGAAGGAATGTTTCAAATTACATGCAATGAATTATTGAGCGAATTTTCACGAACATGTGCAGAAATAAATATGTCAATGAAAATGGGTTCATTGTATTTATTTTATTTAAAAACCCTTTTTAACGTAAAAAATGAATCAAATATGTTATGCCAATTAGCTAAAGAAATCGATAATAAAAAATGTCTAGAGACAGAATCATATATAGAAAGAAAAACGATAAATCAAAATAAATGCAAAAAATATGTTATTCTCACAGACACAATATCCAACATATTATGTGTATCAAAATCTAAATTAAAAAAGATGAACAAAGAAGAGAGAAATAAAATAAAGAAAGATATACTTAATAAATATGTGTGTATTTTAAAAAAAAAAAAATTTAAATTATATATTGATTATGAGAAGAGAAAGGGGAAAAATGCTAATAATACATATACTAACGATAAAAAGAATAGAGTAATATTGAAGCCTCAGATACATTTAGATATACATATAAATAAAGAAAATAATCAAAAAGTGATAAAATTATCTTTAAATAATTTTAATTTTTTTTATAGTTCGACATTATTTGTTTTGTTATATGATGTAATGATGAATTTATTTTTATGTCATTTACAAGAAAAAGAAAAAATGGACATACTTATTTATAAATATGGGTCTATTATAAAAAATAATTTTTATTCCTATATATTATCATCTAAAAAAAATATAAAGTATTATGACGATTATAATAAGAAAAGCCTTTTACAACCATATTTAGACACAGCAGAAAAAGGACGTTTCGAAGATATTCAATGTCTTGAAAAATGGATTAGTAGTCAATCAATTATTGATAACTTATGTTCTTATAATAGCAGCAGTGAGCAAATTAATGATATTACATATTTAGATAATGAAGAATATCACAATGTTAGCTCTTTATACAATTTAACTAAAAATCGAGATTCAAATGGAAGTATAATGGATGATACTTTTTATTATGATTTACCAGATAATAAAAAAAATATATGTAAAAAAATAAATTTTGATAATCTTGATAAAAAAGATGAAGAAAAGAATAACGCAATAGAGGATGAAGGATGCTTGAGTGACGATTTGGATCAGCTTGAAAATGGAAATATGAAAGCTGGTTTATACAATCAGTTATATTATTTAGAAAATGGCGAAAATAAAATGAACAAACACATTAAACAAAAATATATAAACTCTATAGAAGGAAATAATTTTCAAAGTTCATGCAATAATATGAATAAATCAGAATTAAATGGAGATACAAAAGAAAATACAAATTCTATTGACTTTAATACTATTGATAGTTGTATATTAGATTCAGTAAAGTATAATTCTATTAATAGCAATGCTAATGCTGAAGAAAGTAATAGTTATTTCGAACATAATTGTCAATTAGGTAAAGGAAAAAAAGAAGCAAATAAAAACTATTATAGCAATCGAAAACGCTTAGATGAGATATTTCATGAAAACTTAAGGAATAATTATAATATTTTAGGAATAAAAAAAAATAACGCATTAAAAGGGTATTATAAAAGGAATGATAATGAAAAAATATATAATCCTAAAGAAAAAAATTCCGATACACTTAATAAATACGTGGATAGATACATAAATTCTTACAACAATAATACCTTTGATCAAGACAAAACAAATAGTCATTTGGAAGATAATAGTTCTAAGATTGAAGATAATAAGAACAAATCAGGAAATGTGAAATTATTTGTATGCTCAGAAAATGTAAATATTTGTTATCTTATTAATTTTTATAGATTCAAATATATTTACAAAAAAAAATATAAACTTGGTGCATATATGGATAACTATGTAAATATGATGGATAGTTGTTCTAACTATTACAAAAAAAAGACACACAAAAATAAAAATGCAAAAACAAATGAAGAAACAAAAGATTATTATTATGGAGATAACATTGATCACATTGCAATAATGAATAAAGATTTGTATAATTTAAATTTTAACTTTTTATTCAAATTTGATTACACATTTATTGAAAATAAGAAGAAAGAAATTAAAGTGTTTTTTCCATTTTTATACATTTTATTTATGAAAAATTTTAATTATGTAATTTCTCATTTAACAATAGTAGATGTAAAAATGAATTCAGAGCTTGAATGTATAGTACATAAGGAGAAAATTAAAAAGCCCAAAAGAAGTAGCAAACAGAATAAACAAGATGATAATGAAAATAGTAGAGAAAAAGAATCTGAAAAAAAAGAAGAGGATAGGAATAATTTTAATAATTCTGCTAATATTTATACATTTGAAGATCAAAATTCATTTTTGGAAAGTTTGTGTGATAAAAATGATTTGAATGATAGTGCAAAAATAAACAATCAATATTATTACGAAGAAGAAAATATGCTTACAAATAATTTTATTAATACGAAAGATATAGCAGAAAAATATAATACTAGCAAATTAAATGATTTTATAAATTATAAAAGAACAAATAAAAGATCGCGTACTCTTAATTTTCCAATGAGAAAAGGTTACACAAATAATAACAACACTAATGATAAATTTATTAATAATAATATGTCTATTCATAGGCAATATTCAAGACATAGAAATAGAAACCATACATTAAATCCAATATGCAGACATAAAAATATTGACAATATGACAGATATCACACCATATAATAAAGAAAATGAAAATATAAATAGTGATATAGAACAAGATAATATGAATCTTTTAAAAAACCACAGGATACATGCTGATTCTTTATATAATGAGTCTAATTTAAAAAATCCCAAATCTTATATAAGTCGTTTATTTAATTATAGCACTAAAAATTCTATAATTGGTAATGATGAAAAGAAATATGAAAATGATCAGGAGAATAACATGACAAATAATGGTGATAGAAATATACCACAGGGAAATAAAATAATGAACCGTTTTAACTCGGTAATAAATTTTATGAATAAAAGTAATAATTCATTTAAAGATGTTAATAAAAAAAGTCGAAAAAACCCTTTAAATATTAATAATTTAAAATCGATGGAATATAAGAAAGATAGTTATAAAGCTAAAGGACAGGATTTAGACAATCAAATCGATACAATAAGTTTTATGGATATTCATAATGATGAAAAACGAATTGATATAAAAAATGATCAAAAAGAATCCGTATGCTTCGGTCAACTTAGGTCTAATTCTTATACATCCATAAATAGAGATGTTAGATTTTCTCCTTATGAAGAATATGATAGATATAAGAAAATATCACAAAATAATAACCAACCTCGCAGAAGTGTACTTAATTTAAATGAAAAAATTAAGGCTATAAAAAACAGAAGTAAAGTGAAAAATAGTTTGAATTTAAAAGATAATAAATCCAGTGGGATGAGCACCTATAATTCATCACAATATAAAAATAATATTAATGAACTAAATAATGATTGCGAATATTTTTTGAAAGACAATGGTTTAGACAATTTCGATATTATAACAAAAGAAGTTTACAATTGGAATTTATCAAACTGTGAATTATCGATATATAATATAAATTTATTCAGCTGTATATATTTGAGAAGATTAAAAAAAAATGGTGAAACATTGCTATATCCATTAATATATAATTATAAGAATTCTAATAATTCACACGCAGCTAATTTTTACAACAGTTATAGTTTTGAAAATCAAAATGAATATAATAATAACAGTTTGTTTGAAAAAGAAAGTCATGGAATATATAATAATATAAAAAATATAAATTATAAAGATTATATTAATAACAATTATGTTATTCAAAAGGAATTGAAATTTATTGATTATATTAATAAATTATATAACTTAGAATGGTTTAACAAGTTTAATGTTCATCATTTGCATAATATTAATAAAATTAATTCAAAATTTTCTAATTTTATTAGTATCAACAAAAAATTTGGACATATTAAAAAATATAGTAATAAAGATTATTTACCAAATGAAGACAATGATATAATATGTTGTTATGCTCCGATATTCCATAAAAATGTTTCATTATCGTATAGAAATATTTACAAATTTTTATTATTATCAAGATATTATGAAAATGTTTCGAATATAAATAAGCTAGAAAATAAAATTGAAAAATTAAAGACACTCAAAAAGGGAAATCAAGCAGAGAGAAGCAACTCTATTCGTACTAAAAACAAAAAAGAAATTATCCTAGAAAATGAAGCAAATAAAATCTTTAAAAATCATCAATTTACACATTTGCCGAATAAAAATAATAATGGTATAAATCATGAAAATAATGATATTCCAATGAAAAAAAAAAATATAGACAAATATGAACATTTAATGACGAAAAAAAATATTAAAACTTCTAAAATTGGGGATAATTTTTCTAATGATGTAAATAATAATATTTATTATGATCAATGGAATTTTCAAAATAATAATAAATATAATATTTTTAATAATTATTTAATATATAAAAATGATTTTTTAAAACACCATTCTTGGAAAGATAGTCATATTTATTTATCATTAAATGCTATCAATATTGATAAAAAAGCTAAAGAAAATGGCAAAACATTAAAATTTTATATTAATATATACTCATCTACCATAAATATAGACCCATATTTCTTGTCTACTTACAACTTTTATCTGTTTAACAATTTAAATAAAAGTTTAATAATGCATGATATTGAAGAAACAAAGAAATATTTTAATCGAAGATATAAAAAAATTAAGAAATATTATAGCCAATTTAAGGAACTAAGTAATAATAATACAAATATAATTGATGAATCAGAATATGGCAAACACACATCAAACAATTTTACAAATACTATGGAAGTAAAATATTCTCAAAAAAATATAACCCCTGATTTTATAACAAAACAAAATAATAGCGATATTGAAAAAGACAAGTTCTATAAAGACAAAGATTTGATGCCAGACTTTGTTGAGAATGACAAGCTATACAAATTTATGAATGGGCTCAGTAGAATTTCTTCAAAAATTAAGGATAAATTGAAAAATAATAAAATTATAGTTAATATTGATATAAATAATATCGATATAAATATATTAGATTGTTCATATATTTATGACTGTAATTACTTATTAATAGAAAATGGGCATCCATTTTATAAAAATAATTATATTTATATATCTAAAGAACAGTATGAAAAAATAAAAAAAGAAAAAAATCATAATTCTGTTAATACCTTTGGCTGTATTGAAGGTGAAATGTTTTCAAACACATTGAATGAATTAGTTTTCACAAGATTTACAAATTGCTATGATGATAATAGTTTTTATGTTATGTGCATTAATGAGAAAAATGTAAAGAGAATATCTGTCCAATTATCTTCTATAGTTTTATGTAATAATATTAATAAATATAATAATTTAAATGATGTATTAAGTATAATAATATATAAATATAGAATGAATTTTTCAACTCTTAAATTAAACAAAATAAAAAACCTTTCTAAAAGTTTAAAATATGATTTACAATATATATTAGAAGAAATCGAAACTGATGATATGCATATAAAGAAAAAAAACAAAGATCAAAAAAAAGAAAATGGTAAAACATATGATGTGTATAGTGGTGATACAAATTCATGTAGTAGTTCAGGTGTTTATCAAGGTACTATTCAAAAAAGAAATAAAATGAAAATAAGGCATCAAAAAAATCGAAAAAAAAAATTAAATATAAATAATAAAATTAGGCGTTCATACAGTAACAGTATATTTTATAATGACCGTCTCAAAAGTGACCATATAATTGACATGTCTGATTTTGATAGTAATAACTTAAAAAAAGATAATGATAATAATGAAATTTATTCTTATTCATCTTTGATGTATTCTTCCTTTGATGATTTTGAAGACACAGCACATGCCTTAAATTCTTCGATGTCATTTGACGAAAGCACAAATAGGAAAAATTACAAAAATAATAAAGATTGTTTGAATAGGTATATGAAAGGCAGAAGGAAAATGTTTAATAGAGAACGTGGCAGTTTTTCTGATAGTATGTGTAAAATAAATTATTTATCAATAAAATATAAAATGCTAAACAAAATTAAGGACGAATCTAATCAATCTAGTAGATCAAACGTAGTTGATCATTTTCAAGATGTAAGAAATAGTAGTAGACAACATTTGAAAACAAATTTAAGTAAAAAAAAATATATTAAAAAGAAGAAAAAAATATTGAATAACTATATTAAAAAAGTATATAATAAGTTAACTGAAAATAATAGAGATAACTTATTTTTTTATGAAATTACTCAAAATAATAAATGGGTTATTAATCTTGAGAATGTATTTTTTTCCTTGCCGTCATTTAGTAAAGGTTTTAAATTATCATTTTACATAAATAAGTTAATTATATATGATTACAACCAAATAAATATATGCAACAATATTTTTCAATATCGTTTGTTTATAAAGAATGATGCAGAAAAAGAGTATCTCAAGTTATGTGATAAAATACTAAATATATACGATTATTTACAAAAA
The DNA here is from genome assembly GCF_900681995.1 of Plasmodium vinckei vinckei. Taxonomy (NCBI): domain Eukaryota; phylum Apicomplexa; class Aconoidasida; order Haemosporida; family Plasmodiidae; genus Plasmodium; species Plasmodium vinckei. The sequence continues at coordinate 1,372,533 of NC_051304.1, forward strand.
AATGATAATACTCTTAAAGATAATTTTAATAAAAAGAACTATATGGAAACATTAATGAAGGAAATATATAATAATCAACTTTACATAATAGGAAATGAAAATTATAAAAGTGCTAATTTAAATATAAATGTGAAAAATACTAGATTTACATTACATAATAAAACAATTATGAATTTAATAAATTATTTTACAGAAATGATAAGTAGTGTTTTTTCCTTTTTATATGTTTATGTAATATATCCAGAAGTCTATATATCCGATTTAATAGAAATTGCATCAGGTATTAATGTAGACAATTTTCAAAAGGGATTATTGTTATATAACAATTTATTACGTAATTATATCAGTGTATCTAAAAACAAACAGATTAAGAATAATAATAAATTTGATTTCTTTTATATGAATTTTATCAATAATGATAATATTGATGCTCATAGTAGTGATATTAGTCAAAATGATTATATTACTCCCGATCAAAAGAGGAAATCAAATAATTATTTACCACATAAATCACAGGAAAGTGAAGAAAATAAATTTGCTGATAATAATTTAGACAATATATTTAGAGAAGAATACAAAAATCGAAACAAGACAATCAATTATGATAAACATTGTAGTGGCAATAAGAAAGATATTATAGAAATGTCTGGAAAGGATAGTGATATAAAATCACCATCTACTATTAATTGGTTATCTAAATTTTTATTTACTTATAAAAATAAAATAAATTATAAAACTTTATTCATAAACAAGTATGATTGTCAAATTAGTAACCCCAAATACTTAAGAGAATTGCCAGATAAAAATTATTATTTATTAGCATTTATAAATAGTAACTTAATATTCTTTTTATATTTCTATTCTAAATATAAAACGGTTTTAAATTGTTCATCGAATGAAAACACATTCAATCATGAGTGTAATTATACGTACCCTATTAAAAAGATAGAATTAAATAAATCATTAGTTAATAAAAATAAAATGTATGAAGAAATTTCAAAACAGCAAAAATTTATGATGCCAAAAAAATCGAAAGAAAAATATAAAAATAAGTCAAATGCATATTCTAATAATACTTATGCTAGTAAGAATAGTTACAAAATTGGTAGAAAACATAGTACAAAAGATCAAATAAAAGTTAACGATTCCAAAATAAGAGAAAAAAGAAAGAAGGAAAAGAAAATTCAAAAAATGGAAAAATACAAGTCTTATATAAAAAATGATAACAGTCATAGCACCAATTTATTTAAATCGTTTAATACATATAATGCATATAATAAGAATATAAAATCAAATCGACATCGAAATACTTTACGAATAAAAGAAACTGACAATTTGCACGCCTTAGAAAAAGAGGATGATTCTTATGAAATGGATAAAGAAAACCAAATTAAAAGTAATAAAAAAATAACTATAATGGATATAAACGATGTTGATATTAAAAGTGAAAAAACAGAAAATGGTAATAGTTTAAATAATTTAAAAAATAACACAGCGCAAATAAAATATTCTTCTTTAGATTATGAAAATCCAAATACAAATCATATAACAAATGCAAACACAAATGATAGCAAAAATGCAAATGAAATAAAAGTGCTGTCTAGAAAAATAAAAACGACCTTTCAAAAATTGTTTACTAGGAAATTATCGCTCCCCAAATTATATAAAAATGAAAATGATGAAAAAAAAAATAAAGATAATAGTGTCAATAATATGATAAAATCAAAAAATCAAAACAAATACTTAAAGCATGTTAGTACAAATACCAAAAATGATAGACTTAAAAAAAATGAACAAAATATTTTAAATGATAATTCATTCTGCTTTACTAGTATAGAAAATTTTCGTAAAAAACATATAGATTTAAAAATGTCTATAAACCATTTTGAAGTTTGGATAATTCAGGATGATTTATCAAATCATAATGGTGATAAAGTAAATGGAATAAATATGAATTACTTTTTAAAAAAAAAAAAACAAAAAGATAAATATTATTCTGATAAATATACAAACAATTCAAAGTCTATGGAATCGAAGGATGAAAATGAAAATAATAAAAATGTAACTGATTTATTACAAAAGGGTAATTTGAAAAAAAAAAGTAAAATAACTACCAAATCATATAGTAATAAAAAATTGTCAGATGACATAGTACACAATTCCAATAAATCAAATATTAAATCTTTTAGTTCTAGTAACTCAGAAGAAAATTTAAATACTTTAAATATGGTAAAATTATATAGGAATAATTTTAATACATATATGAGCAAACATATTAATAGACAAGTATTTTATATGGCGAAAAAAGTAAAATTATCTAAAAATAATGATGAAAATTTAAATGATAATTCAGTATGTGATCTTATGGGTAATACAAAAAGTATTGATTATAAGGAATATGGAACAAATACTAATTTTTCAAAAAATAAAAAAACAGGAAATATTGAAAATCGAAAATTTACTAGAACATTAAGTGATGATAATACAGAGAAACATTATAATGGAGATAGCAGTGAAATTGATGTATCTGATTTGTCCAATTCATATGACTCTTCATTATTGGGAAGTGATTATATAGATGGAAATAAAAAATTTAAATTATCTTATCTATTAGAAAAGACGAAACAATATAATAAAAAAGAAATAAATCTTGATGAGTTGTTAGGAAAAGAGAATGAAACGTCTAAATATTCATTAATAAAGAAAAGAAAAATAGAATATTTAAAATGGAAAAAAAAGAAAAATATAAATGACAATAATAGAAATATATGTCTAGCTTTATTATTTAGTACAACTATCTATTTTAAAGAACACAAAAACAGTGATTCATTAAAATTCAGAATAGAGCTATATAATTTTAATATAATGTTAGGTAAATGTTATAATTTTTATGAAATACATAATAAACTAAAATTATATAAAGGCAATAATAATTTGAATGTCTTTCCATACAATTCTATCGCCCTTGATTTAAATTCTCCAAACAAAAGGAGAATAAAAAATAGTGTTTACAAAAATGGGGAATATATAAATATAGACGATTACAACTCTGTTAAAAAAAAACTCGAATATGGATTTTATGATAATAGCAATTTTTATAATATATATTATAACGAAATGCAAAATATTAAAATTGTAAAAAAATATTTAAAACGCAAAAAAGAAATAAAGAAACATCACAATGGTTATTGCAATTACCAACATGATGAAGATTATAATGATATTTATAAGGATGAAGTTAATAGACTTAGAGAAAAGGAAATGAATTATCAAGGGCGTGATTTTAAAAACAAAAAATTGTCATTAGAAAATAGCAATTTCGATTATGGGCCATATCTTTCTAATTATAAAAATAATAATATACACAATAATAAAATGAGATACATAAATAATTCTAAAAATTCTAGCGTTAATGAAGATGATAATTATGACATTACACCATTTAAAAATTTCGATAAAAATGAAATGAAAAGAATTTCTCAAATAATTCCTGATTCTTTTGGCATGGTAAATAATTTGAACAAAGTATTGTATAAAGACAGGTATAATATATTTTTAAATCGAAACAACAATATATTTATGCCTAATATTAAAGATGAAGATGATTGGCTTTTAAATATAAACTATGCAACATTAAATATAAATTCACAGAGGTTAAAAAATATATTAAACATAGCATTTTATGATTTGCTAGTAAATATTACTATAGATGACATAAAAGAGTTATATAAGCTTCAGAAAAATTTTATTTATAATATATACTTTGCTTCCTTTTATAAAAATTATCTTGGATTTATTAAAAATATACATATTAATCCATTTACAGATAAAAAAAACAAATCTATTATTCAAAAATCAAATAAAAAATTACTGATGAAAAACCTTTATTTGAAAAATATTGCAACCTTGAATAAATTGAACAAACAACTTGTTCACAAAAAATTGAAGCTAATGAAAAGGAAGAAAATGAAAGAGGAAAAAGAAAAAAATAATATCACTTCAAAAGACAATGATGTAACAAATTTGTTCAAAAATCGTGAACAAAGTAAATATAATAATGAATACAATATGGTACTTGAAAGAGATGATAATAATTTACTAAATAGGCATGATAATGATTATGACAATGTAGAAGATGGTACATATAATGTAAGTGCACGAAAAAATAAAAATGATAAAAAATCGATAATGTTTAGCAACAATGTTGAGGCATTCGAGGAAGGAAAATGGAAAAATAGTTATGATGAAGATACAGAAAGATACACATTTAATGGAAATTTACACAATTTAATAAAAGAAAAAACAATATTTGTTCATAATATAAATGATAATAAATATAGTGAAGACAAATTAAATATTACGTATAATGTTAGGAAAAATCTTTTAGCACAAAATTATAACATATATTTAAAATTAGTTGATAGTTATAATAAATTACAAGATATAATAGATATAGAAAATATGAATACAAAATACATTGATATTATTCAAAATTTAAAAGAAAAATATGTTTATATTGAATTGTATAAGGAAAAGTTGTATTATTTATATAATCATTTATATGCTATAATTACGGATATCAATAATGAAAAAAATATTATCTGTCGTGGTTTAATTTTCTTAAAAATGTTAAATTGTTTTTATACATATAATAATAAATATATAGACAATTTATTTTATTATTTATTCATTTATTCAAAATATAACAAATTCCCATATTATTTATGTAATATACCAAAATATTTTGACTACAAATATTTTCGATATTTTACAGATGAAATACGTAATACAAATATTTACGAATATATTAATAGCATTAATAATATAAATTATAATAACAAAGGACGAAGCACATACATTTCCAAAAATGCTACATTTAAAAACGATTCTACTGAAAATAATATTTTCGATTTAAACAAAAATAGTAATAATAAAATTATAAATGAAAACATGTACTTACAAAAGGAGATTAAAAAAACTATTAAAAAAGAAGAAGTTAAAGAAAATAGTTCAACCCCAAAAAATTTATCAAGTCTTATTGTATCATTATTATATTGCTTATATAAGCCATATTTATACAAAACTGGTAAAAGAAAAAATGGCGCTACTACTAAAAATAGACAAGATAAAAAAGGCCTTTTGAAAAATCGATCTTCATTAGAAATGGATGATAATATATTTAAAGATAAATCCGAATATAAAATAAAAAATAAGCACTTAATTAAAAATGATAATTATAGTGGCATGTTTTACAATTGTGAAAGTGATAATAAATCAACAAATTCTATAATTTCCACAGATTTAGAGTTAAGGAACGAAGACGACCAGCATAAAGAAATTGAACAAATTAATAAAGATAGTCAATCAAGTCAAAATAGAATATCTATGAGTATAGAAAAAATTGAATCAACTAGCTCCAAAAATTTTAATGGACAGAATGCTATTAAAGAAAAGAAACATTATTTATCCAATAAAAGAGGAAAGAAAATAAAAATTCGATTCTGCGTAAATAATATATGTTTAAAAACACGGCAATTAAATAATGAACACATATTAACATTAAATATATATGATTTAAATTATTATTTATATACCTATCTTTATAATTATACCTTTTTTTTCTACAATAATAATGAGGAAGTGAGCTTTTATCTAAATAAAAATGTCAAAGAGATAAAATTTGAAGGCATGTATCCTTTGGAAGATGAAAAAAAAATAAACAAAAATAGAAATAAAAATATATGTATAGATACAATATGGTATGAATATTCAGATTCAGATATGAAGAATAATATTGCTAATTATAATAAAATGATAAAGGATGAAATTCAAAAAAAAAAAGAAAGAAAAAAATCCAAACAAAAAAGAAAGATGCTACAAAATAGCAAAAAGACAAATTTTATACAAATGGAATTAACATTTAAAACAAGCTTAAGCACATATGATAATATGTATAATGTGCATGATAATATAATAAATCCAATTACAATGACATTATTAATAAATGAAGAATTCAAGCACTTTCCTATTTTATATGTAAATTTTTATACAACCAGTATAAACTTAAATATCACAACATCCTTTTTATATTTATATAAATATTTATATTACAACTTAAATTTTAAAAACGATGTGAATGAAGTTAAAAATTCAAATATAGAAATTTATAATGATTTGCATTCAGAAATTATAATTTTTTATAAAACAAGAACAAAAAATAATAAATACACATGGAAATTAAATATTATTAACAAAAATGAATATCATAAATTTCCTTGTGAATGTTTATACTTTTGTATTAATAAAAAGAAAGGAAATAAAGATGTAAATTCAGAATATTTTAGAAATAATAAAAATTCAGACGATTTTATAATAGCAAATGAAAATGATCTAAGTAATGTATTTAAAGATATTAGTCAAATAGGTTTTAAAGAACACCATATATATAACACTATAGCTAAGGAAGAAAAAAAATTATTATATGATAATACTCAAAATGTTTATGACATTTTATATCAGTTTTCTCATAAAATGCCTTTTCTATTTAGAAATTTGAACTATGATAATAAAATTATAAATATTATTAAAAAACAATCATCATGGATATATATAGGAGTTCTATATACTGACGATTTATATTCCAGAGCTTATAAAGTTCCAAATGTAAGAAAGACAAATTATCATAAATATCTATTTGTTGATTATAATAAAATTTTTTGTGTTTGTTTTATGAATAAATATTTTATGCACGAGATAATTTTAAATTTCCACATTTTATTTATTAATTTTTTTATTCAAATTTATAGGTTAAACACAAATTGCTCGTCGAACCAGAAATAATACGAAATACATGGTGTCTTTCTATTGGTACATGTATACAGATAGAAAATAATACAGGTTTATGCTTCCGAATTTACAAAGAAGGTAAAACAAAATATTTTTCTGGGGTTAAATTTAAATGGAAATTAAGAAGAAATAAAAAAACAGGAGGAAATGAAATAAAATGGGGAGGATCCGAATGTGATTTTGAAAGTACCCAATTTGGAGAAAAGAAAAAAAATAGCAAATTCAAAAAAAATGATAATTACAGTAACAAAAATATGAATATGTTTATTATGCAACGTGAGAAGAGAAAAAAAAAAGAGAAAAAGTTAAAAAATGGAGACTATATTAATGTATTACCATTTAGTAAAAGAGCTATTCCATTATTTTGGTTATATGATTGTTCTTTGCCCTATATTAAAATTTTGAGAAAAAAAGAAAAGAATGATAATACGAAAAAAACAAAGAAAAATAATAATGATGAAAATATAGATATAGAATCTGTACCATTTCATATATTATATAAATTATTAAATAAATACTCACTAAATAATAACAATTTATATCAAAAAAAATTAAATATATCTCCATCAGATTTAGTTTTTAAGAGCTTATTAATGTTTTATTGTTATGTTAAGGTAAAAGATGTTCCTACTCAACATATAAAAGAAACGTCATATAGTTACTCAGTTGTAATAGAACCAATGGTTACAATTAAAAATAATTTACCAAATCCTATGACAATTATAATATCTTGGAAAAAAGAAAAAAAATTATTTAATATTAATAAAAATATTATTAAAAAAAAAACTGTATATCCAAAAAAATTAATGTCTAAAAGCAATTACGAAATGAATGACGATGTAGCAAAAATATTAAAAAAAGAAGAATTATATGCTTTAGTTTTGCCTCATCATTATTGGTGTCTTCCTATATGTACACAATTATTTTACATGAAAATATTTTATCATGGTGTGCAGATAGAAAAAATGAATTTTATTTGTGATTATACTAATCAAGTAAAAACATATTTTGATTATTCTAATGTTAAGCTACCTGATTTGATGGAAGGACTTTATAGTAATAATATTAAAAATAGAATTAACTCAGAAAATCATGATAAGGAAGTTTACTATCAAAAAGGAAACACAAAAATTGCATATAATAATTCGGGTCTTAATGTTGTAACTGACAATAACAATAACCGATCTAATGATGTTCAGAATAAAAATAGACTTGACCATTCGGTTGAAGAAGAGTATGCATCGAATAATGGCGAAGATATGAACAGAAATATAAATTATTTGCAATACAAAAAAACAAATTATCAATCTAACATAGCTAGGAATAGCATTTTAATGCATTATAAAATTATAAACTATTTTAACAATGGTGAAAATAAATATAATAAAAATGATTCTAGTGATAGTGGTAATAGTAATAATAGTGAATATGGAATGAATTTATATGATAATATAAAAAATATACAAATGCTTGATTGTAATGATGAAATAAATAATAGTAATAACTTTTTATATGGCACTGAACATTTTTTTCCTATATACATGCCCAATGCAGATACTATTACTTCAACAAAAGTATTATTTCATAAATATGGTTTGATTGGAAATATATTTACACATGATGAATTAAAATTTATATATTTTGAAAATAAAATAAGCCACATGAATAAAAAAATATATGATAACCTTCATGTTTTTAAAACAATAAATATATCAACTGACATATCTAGAAGAAAAATAGATTTTTATTTCCCATTTTTCTTTGAAAATACCACAAATGTGTGCATATATTTAAATAACAAATTATTACCACCTAATAGCCGTTTGTATATGACTGAAGAAGAGGCAAAAAATATTCGCATAAAATCTTATAAGCATGATAATATAAATAATAAAATATTATGCAGTAATGTTACTGGCAAGATTGATTGCACCAAAACGAATGTGACAAGACCTTTAATCAATTTAATATATAGAAAAATTAACCGTAAGCAAAAGGTACGATTTTGGGGGAAATATGAGCAAATACGAAAAGGTTATGAAAACGTTATTAATTTAAAGAGCCATCAAGAAATCGAACAAAATGAAATAGACAAAAATGAAAAAAACCAATACGAAATAAAGGTATTAGAATACGTAGAGAAACCAAATTTGGAAGATAATGGCGAAACAAATACAGAAAATAATTTTGTTAATGCAAACTCTAGTATTCTAAATGATTCTTGTGAAATTAACACATTAGACAAAATAAACAAAAATGATCTCGTTGAAAAAGAAAGACAGTGTACCATAAATGAAGAGAAAAACGAAGATAAGGAAGATAATGCAGAAAAAATTTACTTAGATAAAAATTATGAAGCTGAAATTCCTTTAGATCATTTACAAGATTCATTCTTTAATTCAAATAATAAGAAAGATTCATATAATCCTCGGGACTCCAATTTCTCAGACATTTCAGATGATACAAATAGAAGCATAGAAAAAAACACCGAAAGAAAAAAAAGATCAAAAAAACGTGACCGTTATATAAATCCATTTAAAACAATTCTGATAACTAAAAAAATATTATTTGCAGATAAAAAAAACAAAAAAACAAATGAAAGCGTAGAAGAATTAAGGTCATTCGATAGAAAAAAAAAAAAGAGATTTACATTATTTAAAATGAAAACATTAAAAAAAAATAAAGTAAATGATGAACCGAATGATGAGTTTATAGACGATTTTGCAGAACAAGACATATATGAAAGAAATGAGGAAGATTTGGAAGACAGTGATTATGATTATGATAATACAATAAAACAAAAAAATGAAAAAGAGAAAGAAAAAGGAGAGGAAATAGTAACACCCAAAAAAAAAAAAAACAAATATAAAATAAGTAATATAACGAAATACAAAATTATATTGAACAAAAAAAAGAAAAATAAAAAAAGAAGCATACTTTACAATAATAATTACTCCACTAAGCAGCATAAAGACAAATCTTTTAATGCAGAAAACAATAGTTATAAAAGTGAAATAATAGGATCATTTATTTCTGATAACGAAAAGGATTATGATAATTTTCAAACGTCCAATTTTAAATATAATATATCAAATTTGTTCAAAGAAAATGACGATATTATAAACGATGAGGAGTATGATGAAGAAAGAAATCCAGAAGAAAAAGAAAATAGCGAAAGAGGTGATGAAATGGGTGAAAGCAAATATATGATAAATGGTATGAGCAAGATTAAAAAACTTAAGCGAAGCACACTTTTGAAGTTTAATATGATGAAAAGAAAATTTAAAAATAAACAGATTCTATGGAAAAAAGGGGAACCAGATAAAAGCCAAATAGAAAATATGGAAAATATTTACGAAAAAACAAATACCAATGAAAAAAATTCAATAAAGGAAATGCTAAAATTTTCATCTCCGTTTAACATCAAGAAAAAGAATAAATGGAATAATAGTAAAAATTATGACACTTCATTAAATAATAATGATATGGAATCGAACAAAATAGATCGTTCTAATAGTATATTATCCAGAAAATTGAGAGATAGTAATAATAATTTTAATAAAGGGGATGAAAATGAAACAAAGCTTATTTTAAATAATAATAATAGACATAGTGAAATATCACATGTTAAATTTGAGGATAGCGAATTAAACAATAGTTGGAATAAAAAAGAAGACAACGAAAAATGGGTAGATGGAAAAAATTCAAAAAATAATATTGAAAATGTAGATATTTCTCAAAATAATAATAGGTCACAATTAACTAGTGTAAAATTACCATTTAAATATATAGATAGAAATAAATCCGAAAGAAAAAGGTTTAAAAAGCAAAATGATTATTATGAGGATGGAGGTGCTTCTTTAGGAATTTGTGTAAGATATGCAGAAGAGCCTTTTAATAAATCGAGAATTGTTACATTCGTTAATAGCTACATTTTTATAAATAGGTTGCCATTTGATGTTAAAATAGTGGCATCTAATCCTAGAGGAACAAATGATGTTTATGTAAATTCAAAAGTACTGAATGAGGACGATACAAATAATTCCATAAAAAATATGGAATTATCAAATGTAAAAACCTGTAATTATAATATTAGCAATTCTAGCAATGTGTATGATAATAATTCAAAAATAAATAGTGTCAATGAGTTAGCAGATAAAGATTTATATTCCAATAATTCCAATTATATTAAAAGTAAGGATAATGATGTGTATTTAAATATTCAAGACCAAAGCTTACGTGCAAGTTCATGTAAATTTGAAGATAAACAACTTAAAAATGATATGAATTATAACAATATGGATAAAAATTTTAGCAAAAACAGTAAAACCGATTTTTCAGAAAATGAAATACTGAAAGAAAAACATATAAGTAATGATAATAATAAGAATATGGCAATTTCGGAAATTATTGGTGATGATAAAAATAAAGAAATGGATAATAACAAGGATCGTCAATATAGTAATAAATCATTAGTACTCTCAAATAATGAAACATATATAAAGAGTGGAGAAATATCCTCATTTCATTATCATAGAAATTATTTACAAATAAAAGACAGTCATGGTCGCTATAGTTCTTTGCCATTTTCCTTAATTCCTAAAAATGTTCCTGCGAATTTCCAAATAGAATTACATAATATGAATAAATCACAATTGGATAACACAAATAATTTATTAGTAGAAGTAAATGTTTGTAGTGGATTATTCGGAGATAAACAACAATTACCTTATACTTATAATGGATATTTTTATATTCTTACTTTACCCGTTAGACCACAATTTGAGATCATAAATACTACTAAATATATGATAGCATACTTAACACAGGTCAATAGATATACAAAAAAATTATATTTGAATAATAATTATGATACATATTTAAATATAAAAAACAAAAATAATGATTCATCTGTAAAAATTGTTTATCCATATCGATCTACTTATTATACTTTACGGCATAATAATGAGATAGAATCTTCAAAAATCGCTCTTAAAGTTGTAGGAACTCAAAAAAGTGCTTGGACAGTTAATCCTATTAACTCATTTATAGATAATGTAATTTCATTGCCATATAAAATATGTGAAGATAATGAAACGAATTTTATATATCCTCGAAAAAATAGATATGCTGATATTAATAGTGCTAAGAAACATATGAATGAATCACAAACAGGTAATTTTTATAATAATCTCAGTAATTTCCATTTAAAAAGTGCTAGCCCAAATAATATGAAAAATAATATGAATGGATTGATTATGAGTAATGATAATGCTAGTAGGATCAGTAAAGAATGTATTAATAATAATAAGGAAATGATTAGAAGTATAAATGCTGAGGATGATAATAGTTATAATAAAAATACAGGTCATAATAATAAAAATAATGATGATAATGACATTTTGAAAAGTAATAATACAAATACAATCAATAGATTTAATGAATATACAGAAAAATTCGATGGTATAGATCAAATTCATAATTCAGCCCATAATACAAACGAAATAAATTTCAACAAATTTTATTATAAAAAAAATAGCGACATTGCAAATCAGAAAATGGTATCCAAAAAATTATATTCGTTTTTAATCATAAGGGATAATGGAAGTAGAGCTATTGTTATAACAGAAAATTATAAGTTAGCTAAAAAAATAGTAATCACAAAAAACTTTAGCAAAATACATAAATTAATCGAATTAAATAATAGGAAACAAATATTGCTGTCTAATAAAAATGGTAGTATTAATAAGAAAAAAAAATATATTATGGACTATAAAAAAATGAATTTTGTATATTTTAATTTTCCAAATATTCCTATTATATATAATATAAATATCCCGAGATTAACTATTACTTGGATACATAGACAAGACGTAATAATAGCTATGCATTTGACAAAAATAAAATATAGTAGCCATATTTATCGAAAAGAAATTATGAATAGTAATATAAATAAAATGTTTACACCAATAAATATTTTACACAGAAAGGAAATAGAAGAATATTTTCAACTTGGATTTTTAAATAGTAATATAGATTCGATTTTTATGATAAAAAATATACATATTGACCATTTTGTAAAAGGAGATATTCCAGTTATATTAAAAAATACAAATATAGAAGACAATGAAGATGTATTTTTATATATGCAAATGCAACAATATTGTGTGGATTTTCATAAACAAGCGCCAATTTATCAAAGCATTAATATTAAAATATCACCATTAAATGCAAATATTGAATTACTGGTTATAGAACAAATAATAAGAATAATAGAAAACGAAAAACAATTATTACTTCTATACGAAAAGGAAGATAAATTATTACCACCTCTCATATCTACATCAGAAAATGCTAAAGATGCGATTGGAACTACTTTGAAAATATACTCTGATAAAAACTTTTTAAAATTATTATATATGAATGATAATATAAAGACTATCGAGGGAAATGATTTAACATCTTTAAACAACAACAAAGCAACAAATAATAGCATAATTATGAACAAATTAAACCAAGATAAAAATAATTATACGGTTTTAGTGCGAAATAAAAAGATAACAGAAAACATAGAAGCAGACATAAAACCAAATGTATATTCCTATTATTTTAGTTCACCTAAAGAAAAAATGTTCAAAAAAAATAATATAATAAATTTGAATAACAGTTCAGACAATATTGATTCAGATGACTCAACAAATAGTTCTAATCACATTAATTCACAAGAAACTAATAAAAATAAATATAATAATGCATTATATAAAAAAAATTGCAAAGCATTATTAGGGTATTATAAATATAAAAAAATCCATAATTTAATTAATAATACTTATTATAATATCAACAATATAAGTGATGAACGATTATTACCCATAAAAATCCAATATTTCAAAAATCAACAAATTTTTATGAATACTTTTTCATCACATTTATTTTTGCACCCTAATCCAAGGTGGGTAGACAATAAAGTAAGTAAACCAGTATATATAAAAGAACTTAAAATACACCCTATAGAAATAATTGCTTCTATTAGAACATCAGAACATCGAATATCTCGAAGAATATTACATATTGTGGACGCATTGCCATTAGATACTCCCTCTATGTGTATACATTTAATATCCCAAAAAAGAAGTTATATGGTTTGTACATGGAATAGCCTTGTTCAATCATTAAAGGTAACATATTTTAGACAACTATTGAGGCAGTCATTACCTAGTGCATGGTTATCTAACCCTTTTGCATTTATTAAAGGATTTATTAAAGGGTTATATGCTTTATTTAAAGAAACAATAAGAGGAGTTAAAAATAGTTCTAATTTTTTTGATGGATTTATGTCGGGTTTTAAGTGTGGTATAATCATATTAGTTGTTAATACTATTGGAGGATTATTTCAATCATTAAGTCATATGGTAAATGTATGTCATAAAATAATGGGAGGTTCTAGGCCAAGACCATCAAGTATTTTAGATTCAGTAATATTAGGATTGGATGGATTGATTCTTGATACATTTTATAGACCATGGGTTTCATTATTTACTGAACCACAAGTTTCTATTAATAAAGGAAATAGCACATTAAGGACAATATGCATCGTAATTGTTTGTATTCTTAGATGTATATTTTCACCAGTTTTTGGATTATTAAATTTTTTTGCATCTATAACTGAAGGATTTTCAAATACATTAATAGGAGATTTCGAAAGATTCTCTAGGATACAAGAACGAACAGAATTTGAAACAGAAAAAGAGCCGACACGAATGGGAATTATACGAAAGAAAAAAAGTATGAAAAAACATAGAAAATAAGCATATAGAATTGCTAAAGGAGAGAGAACACAATATTTTGCATATATGAATTGCATAGAGTTTATTTAAAATCAAATGAACTTAGCGTATCCATCTACTGCTTTTACCATTTTTTATTAATATAATTTTTTTCATTTATTAATGTTGGATATATAAGAATTTTCGTGTTTTAATACATTTTTAATATTAAATATATAATTATAATGTTTTACACATTTTTGTATCTTAATGCATTTTTTTAAATAATAAAAAATAACTTTATAATACGTATGTAAAAGTATAAAAAACTATCGTATTTTATAAATACTTAAAAATAAAACAAATATTCCTAAATAAATTTTGGTTATAGTTACAAATTATATCCTCATTAAAAAATATTTGACTTATATATAGTGATATAACAAAATTACTTATTGTATATTTATTTATATTCCATTTTTATTGAAATAAATAAAAAAAGAAGTTTATATTTTTTCTTCTTAATAATTTAATATAGTTTTTTTTCAAATGGGGTGTATATGACTAATCATAAATAAATGGTAAAAATATGCTATTAAACAATATATATATATGTGCATGTATTGTCGTTCTAAACATTTTATTCTCTGATAACGATACAATATCTTAAAATTGTATAAAAATTAAAGGATATGCTAAATTTCATAAATGATAATTTTATTGTTATTACAAATTAATAAAAAATAAACAGAATATGGTTGAATGTATTGATTGGGATTTTTTTTTGTTTTAAACAAACATCCCCAAATAAATCCATCTTTTTTTATTATTTAAAGAGTTTTATAAATTTCATTTTTAATATTTCATTTATATATTCATATATATTTCAATTATTCAAAAAAATGAAGAATGAAGACCTGCATATTATTACTTTTCCTATGCAAGAACATATTGGCATATGTGTTAAATAAAAATGCTCCAATACATTTTACATTAAATAAAAATGCCGTAAGAAACACCATAAATAAAAGAGATAGCCTATTATTAGCACATACGAACAAAAATTTTAGGAAATTAGGAAGGGATAGATCACAAAGAAGAGCTTTGCTTAGAGCACTAACAACTAGTGTATGTGTATTTATATATAAACTCATATTGCTTGATGATTTTTTGAATTGTATCTGCTTATAATACATATATAACATGTGTAAATAATTACTTACTCTCTTATAACAGGTTTTGAGACACGGAAAAATTGTTACAACCGAAGCAAAAGCTAAAGAAGCTCGAAGGAAGGTGGATAGAATAATAACATATGCTAAAAAGCACTTTAATAACAAGCAATACAGCTATCGATTAATAGCTAATTACGTTTATGACAGAGAATTAGCCCTTAATATTGTTAAGCAAGTAATTTGATATATATATGCATTCATATATATTTATTATGCAAGAGTGTTCATTTTTTATTTATTGTTAAATGAGTTTATAGTTGCAATTTTTTTAATTAAAGCACATATGCATGCTATTGTCATTTTATATTTTTTAAAGGCACCCATTAAATATAAAGAAAGAAATGGAGGATACACAAAAATAAAACTTTTACCGAAAAGTAGAAAAGGAGATGCAGCAAGGATGGCAAGCTTAGAACTTGTGTAAACATTTTTTTTCTCCTTTTTTTTGTTTTGTAAAATGACACTATTTTTTTTTAACAATTCAATACATATACAAGTTTATAATTTATCATTTTGAGGAACTTTAAAAATGTTTTATCTTTTTTCATATTATATCTTAATTTTTGTATTTGTTGAAATACAGTTTATAAGTTAATATAAATTAAAATTAGCTATTCAATTTTTAGTAAACTTCTTTAAAAATAAAACCCAACAAATAATAAATTTAAAAAATATTTAGACCATATTAATTCCGTATATTTTATAGAGTAAATTATAGCAACTTAGTGATATAAAACATGGTGAAAGTTAGTGGGCATATACACATACATGGGTGTGCATGTGTATACTTTTAGTATCCCATAAGAAAGACGACTTTGTTTATAGTTTTATTAATTTCAGTTCATTTATATTATTTCCTGAAAAACATAATAAGTAGTATTATTGGTATTTAAGAGTTTGAGATTAAAATAATCACAATATTATTAGTATAATTTAATGTGCACATATGTATTCTTTGTGGTACAATTAAGCTTTATGTTATAGCATTATTGAATTTATTATCAAAATTTTCGAATTTGAAAAAATAAAGACATACAAATTGTATGTTTATCGTTTTTACTTTTAATTTTTGTGTATGAATTATGAGTTATGAAACTTTCAATATGTTCTAAATATTTTGTATGCTATTTTTCTTTTGTTTAGTTAGCACTATTATTTATGTAAATAATAATGTTTTTCATGGATATATATACAAATTATTTACTGATAGTTACTGTTATTTTACCAAAATTTTATATATTTCAATATATATTATATCAAAATAGTATATCTTTAAAACATAATAAAAAAATATAATAATTTACTTTTAAAAATGTTGTGCAAATATTAATATGCAAAAAAATGATATACAAATATTTTGCATGAAATATACATGCATTTAAAATGTGCAAAAAATTTACGGGATATTGCATATGCACTGTTTTCAAATGTTGTTTCATTCTGTTTTTAGACAATGTAATTATTATTTTTTTCGTTTTGTTTAATAAAATAATGAAGGTAATAGAGATGACGTAAGTAAAAAAAATTTTATTTAACATATTATAAATATTTTATTATTTATTTGGTAAAATTGTGAAAAAAATACATATTTTAAATGCTATGTATTTGTAGCATTTTTGGAAGATAATAAAAATCCACATTGCATTTTTCACTTTTGATACAAAAAATAAATAATCTGAAGAAATATAAAAGTGAATAAAAAAATATTGAAAAATAAAGTAGTACCATATAAATAATAAATAATAAAAAATATATTAAAATATAAACATTGAAAATTTGTGAAGTTGAAGCATTTGAAATTATTTTCCATATGCAAACCTACAGTGATAGCGATCGTATACACACATTTAAGAATAATTTTTATGTTACAAAAAAAATAATAATTTTATTTACAAAAATTCAATAATAACAAGAATAGTGTAAAACTCTAAAGAATATATTTTTACAGAAAAAACATAAAATTTGTAATATTTTTAGTATTTAGTATAAAAGACATATTACATATTGTATAAAATTTACATGCACACAATACATATTTGATTGATTATCATTTATAATATCGAAGGGGGAAGACAATTATGTAATTTTGAATAAAAAATGCATATTCAGAGTTTCACAATATTTTAGTTAATTTTTTTTAACCGGGAAATATAGCATTTATAATATTTTATATTTTTTCTCCACATCGCTAATTAAATGTAGATTATTGTTGGAGTTAAATTAATTCACAATATATATAGCAAATATAGGTATATATGTATTATTGTATACTTGGATAAGCATACATTAAAAATAATTAAAGCTTAAATAAAATGTCTACATAATTATATATTTATAGGGTGTTATATTGAAAAATATTTGTATATACATATATTGATTGTAATAAAAATATTATTAATATAATAGTGAGAAGACAAAGCATATTTAAATAAGATAAAATATATAATTGAACAAATTATTAGAAAAAAATGGAGAATTTTCACATACACAAAAATTTTGAAATGGATAATACGGTGAGCTTAGTATTTGGGATAATTTTAACCGTAATTGGATCAATATTTATGGCAATTGCAAATTCTTTAATGAAATTAGGATTAAGTGACTCTAAAAAGAAGAAAAGTATGCTTACAAATTATTCTTGTGATACAAAATGGTATATTGGTTTTATTGTTTATTGTTTTGGATCATTTCTACATATAATAGCACTTGGCTTTGCACCCGCAAGTACATTAGCCCCAGTTAATTCATTTGGTCTAATTGCAAATGCTATTGTAGCAAATATATATTTAAATGAAAAATTAGGAAAACTTGAAATGACATCAACACTAGGCATATTTTTTGGAATTAGTATTTGTGCATGTGCTTCTTTTTTATGTGATAATAAAATAAATATAGATTTTAATCCTATTGATATAATTGATAGCTGGAAAAATCCATGGTATATATTTTATATTTTTGTTGCGATATTTTTATCATTTTTTACATTAATTTATTTAAATCATAAAGAAAATAAAATAATTACAGAAAATGAAGAAATTTATACTACAAAAAGATATGTAGAGTTAACTTCGTATGATGAAAAAAATGGGTCCAATGAAGAAGACAAAAATAATATAAATTCCCCTATCAGCAATAAAAGTTTAAATGAAACTGAAAATGTATACCCTAAATCAATTGGACTAGCTTATGGTTTCTTAGCTGGTTTAATTGGTTCACAATGTGTTTTGGAAATTAAAGAAATTGTTGCATTTTTACATATCGGGATAACTAATAAACATATATATAGAACACCATTACCACATTTATGTTTTATATTTTTAGTAATATCAATTTATTTACAAATTCATTTTTTAAATCTAGGATTAACAAGAGGAGATGCAACTCTTGTCGTACCAACTTATTATGTATTTTGGACATTTTTTGGAACATTAGGTGGCCTTGTAAAATTTAATGAATTTGAGAATTTTAATTTTAATTCCATTCTTTTATTTGTAATTGGTTTTGTAATAACAGTATTATTTATATCTATTCTAGCTGTACAAGAAATAGCCTTTTTACGAAAATATGTTGATAAAGAAGTTCCAGATATCGCTTTAGAGAATTTAGATGTCAATGCCCAAGTATTGCAAAATAAAAAATTATCAAAGCAAGTTATTTTAAATATGGGATTATTTCCTATGTCATTGTTAGGAACAACAGTAGGAAGAAAAAAATTCCGTCCATTATACGAAAGATTTAGAAGAACAAGAAGCATTTTGTCTGATACTCATATAGGAGATCACCATTGTGAATATTCGATTGATAATAACATATATAATGCTTATACATTGCCTTATGATATATATAATGCCAATAAGGATTCATTTTTTCCAAATAAAAAAGCATATAAATCTTTGGGAAATAGTGTTGAAAACACTTACATTTTTTAACAGTGATCATTGAATAATATAAGTAACAAATATTATAATTTTTTTCATTTACCAATTTTTTCATTGTTTTCATATATAGTTATTTAATTTTTTGAATAAGTTGTTCACATATACTACTATTGTAGCATGTGCATAATGGTTCTACTGTTAAATATTTATTCAAACAAGAATCATGAGCATATCAATGTATATATGTATGTAATTACGTATGCATATGTGTGTGTACAAGTGCATACGTATGTATATGTGCATATTGAGTATTTCAAATGCCCTTTTTATAGAAGTATGGTAAATTAAAGGGTTCATTTTCCATTATGATGCATAGCATATGTTATATATAATATTGAAGAAGTGTATTTTTTTTCATTTTCACAAAATTTTACAACAATTTTTTTCATCTCATTTTGGCTATTTGTTCTTTTAAAAATCTTTTAAATATTTTTAGTTTATGTTTTTATTTATTTTTACTTGTTTAAATGTTTGGTTATTCATAAATTATTTATCATTTTTTTTTACCTACCTTATTATTCATTTATTTTTTTTAAGTATCCTATTTTTAGTTTGATTATATTTCACAATTTGCACTAGTCCATGTATTTTAATGTATTTAGAAAAATCATAAACTTTAACTTTTATTCACGCATTCGTATATATATACCTTCATTCAAAACAAACAATTTATTTTATTTTTTAAGTTAAAGATTAAACTTTTTTAAACAATAAAATTGTGTGTTTTATTAAGTAAGGACTTATTTAATTGGCGCATCATGCATCGTTTCTATATAATATAGAAAATGCATAATAGTATGTATTAATAAATTCTCTAAGCGATATGAAGAATACGTAAGCAATTCAAAGTAATTGCGTATTTAATGTGCTAAAGTGTGAGAAAACAAAAGAATTTACATTAGTATATTAATACATAGGAAAGCACAAAAGGATAAACCAAAAAATAAACAAACGGCATATCAAATCAGAAGCTGTGCATTACATAACCACAATTTTATATCTATTCTACTTCATTTCACTCCTCATTATATGTATACATTCCTCTTTTGTTAAAATGCCGATTTGAAAATAAGAGATTTAATATATTTTTTGAGGGTTTCTAAAAGTTTATCAAATATTACAAGATGATAATAAATATTTTTTTGTTTTTGTTTGCTGCAACAATAAATGTTTCCAATAGCTTGAGATACACCAGTATTAGCTCATACATATATACTCCTAGCAGATATAGTAGTAACAATGTAATGAATAGGACATTTATTAGCAGGCTTAATGTTGTAGATGAATCAATTAAAAGTATAATTAATTCATTATATTTTTCAATTTAACATAAAAAAGATACATAACAATAATTGTAAAAAATACCCATATTTTATTTTTTATTTTTTTTTAAGACAATGAGCATATAATAAAATTAACTGATAACGCTAAAAATAAAATAAAAGTAATAAACTATAATGTGCATTCTTTCTTTAACCATATTAATAAACACCAGCTACATGTGTATATGCATATATTGTGTATTACTTATCTAATATATGAGTATAATTATTAATATATATGTAAATAAACTTCTTTTTAGCAATTAGCAACTGAAACCGAAGACAAAAACTTGATATTGAAATTGTGTGTAGAAAATGGAGGTTGTAAAGGGTTGAAGTACAAATTGAATCCAATAAAAAAGGTATTAAATATAATGCTATTTTTAATAAATTTAATTATATTATTATACTCGAATTAAAATATGCATTTATTATTTTTTCAATGCTAATTTATTTTTTGTTTCTATTCCAAGGAGGAGATTGAGCCTGATGACTACATCCAGCAGTTCGACGAATTAAAATTTATTTTATCTATAGATTCTACTAGCGTTATTTACATTTATAACAATATATTAGATTATAGTAATGACTTAATTAATGGTGGATTCAAGTAATTTCTTATAAATATAAATTAATTATATTTGATGATTTTAGTGCATCTTTAAAATATTGATTTCAATTTGTTTACCCTCGTTTCTAAAATAATCTTACAATAATAATTAATAGTTTATTTATATTATTTCCATGTATTTTTTTCCAGGTTTATAAATCCAAATGCAACGAAAAAATGTGGATGTGGGAAATCCTTTAATGTGTAATACGCTTTGTATGACGCCCTATATGAATTTTTCTTTTATTTTGATTTACATTTGTTTTGTGATATATATTATTTTTTTTCATATAATATGGTGTTATATTTCAATCGCTAATCAAAAGTAAAATATAAATTAAACAAATAATAATAAAACAATATGTAATAAAATATAGATTTTTGTATTTTTAAGAGTCTATAATAGTTGTATCATATTTTTTAACAAATAAAAATATTATTTTTTGAGTAAGGGAAAAAAATTCAAAAAAATAATATACGGAATATACAAAAAAGCATTAAAAATATTTAGAAATATTTATTATCTGTCTCCACTCGCACAGCCTCTGCAACCGCAATTAACACATTGAATAACCTATAAAGGAGAAAAAAACGAAATAATGTTATGATATTTCTAAATAAAATGTGAACTGTCTATATATATTAGCACAATTTTAATAAAAATGCATCAGGTATCTATTTTAATAATGATTACCTTATTGCCTATATTGCTTTTGGGGACTCTACAAATACATGCATTGTTAAAATTACTGTCAGATACTTGTATGCATTTTAGGCAACATAAATTTTCGTAACCCTGTTTTCTCCATTTTGATATAAGAGCGCCATCGACGTACTTTTCTCGAACCAAATAATCGTACAACTCTCCTGCATTAAGCAAAAATATATATAGTATAATATGTAATTATAGAAAATATCACTTAAATAGATAAAATTGAGGGAATATGCAATCATGATATGAATTTATAAACAGTGATATAATTAAATGTTGTGTGTATTATTATTATAATTACTTGATATTTCTTTTCTCTTATAATATAATTCATAAATATAACGAGCAGTTTGATGATTTATTTGAAATATTGGCCATAATATTTCATTTTTTCTTTTTTTTGAAGTATCTTCATTTTCTAAACTTCTCATTTTTTGGTTCATTTCATTTAAAAACGCTTCAACTTTATTCCACCCTTCAGGTGGTTTTTTTGAGTTCATGGTTCTAATATGTGGCATTTTCGATTAAAAATAATATAAAAATGTAACATCAGGAAATTTGCATATTTTTATTTAAATAATATATTTATGTTATCAAAATTATTATATATCTCATTTACTAAATATATAAATAAATATATACATTTAATATATCGGTGGGTATGCGTTTATACCATTATTATAATTTGAAAATATTAATTATGAATAATATATTTCTCTTATTTAAATAAGTATATATATATTTTATTATCGAAATATAAAATAATAAAGATATTTTAAAAAGTTTTATTTATTATTTTTTTTTAAACTGTAAAAAACCAAAAAGTACGCGATCGATTTTATTATTAATACTAAAATAGCAACTATAGGCACGTAAGAAAACAGAATCGGATTTTATGTTATGTAGAACATCTTTTTTATTCAGAATTTTTCATAATATATTGTATAATAAATATATTTGCATTTTTCATCCCATGTTTCATATATATTAATATAGGGAAATATTTATTCTAATGATTGATTTATCATATTCCTGAAATATTTCATTGTATGGTCCAAAATGTGAAAATAATGTACACAATATATAAATCATCGATTTATATAAGACGAATATTTGAAAATAATTTTATTCATGGTAATGTGATTTACATTACATATCATTATAAATGAAGTGTATATATATAGTATAATTATAGGCTGCTTCTTATTATACAAATGCAACATAAAGCCACCGAACAGTAATGTTTTAAATATAAAGTTAACACTTTATATAGTTTACTTTTATAACACATTTTTTGATACGAATGCAATTTATAAAGCATATTTAATATAATGTTTTTTATATCAGTGTAATATAGCAAAGACCATGCTTTTAAAATTTATGTGTTATAATTGAACATATTTTTAATATGGGTTTATTATAAAAATATAGCCAAACGAATAAGAAATAAATAATAGGGTATGCTTTCATAAGAATATTGTATAAACGATATTAATTTAAATCGATGTTGGCTATTTTTAAGTCTAAATCGTAATGTATATATTGATGATGTTATTTTGATTATGGTTATTATTAGTATATATATAAAAAATGGAAAGAGATATAAAAAATAAAGTTGGTTGCTACACTAATAATTTTTAAAATATGGCTTTCATATGGTGAAAAAATATAATTTTTATTTATATAGATAGTCTATTTTATAGTTTTAATAAATTTTAAAATATTCCTCAAAAATTAAACAGTCATTTAAAGTATTCTTTTAAATTTTTATAATTAAATTAAAAAGACAAATAATATAGAAATATTTTAATAGTTAACTATATATATAATTAAAATAATTTTTTAGAGTGAGTTTATATAATAAAAAACATCAATACAGCATATGTCTAAAGTATGTACTACGTCAAAAAATTTCCATATTTTTTTGGAAAAGCATACAAACTCTAAATAATTTTTTTTTCGAATTATATATCAATATTAATATATTATATTAAGAATATAGAGATATTTATTTTATTATGTTACATTTTCTTATTTTTAAAAATATTTTATAAAATTTATACACTTAAATATTCCTGAAAAGTGTACACACTTGTTACCAGGCTTATACGCGTTTTAAAACATGTACATATTTTTTTACAGCTTGAAATTTACTCAAAATAAAATTTATATAACAGTAAAAAAATCACCATTAGAAATGTTATTGTACAAATAGGAATAAATAAATATATTTTTTGAAATACCAAATGTGTGCTAAATATAGGCTTGTACAAATGTTTATTTCAGTAAAATGTTTTTTTCATAGCTATATTATTGTGTGGTAAAATTATACATAATTTTATTGTAAATAGCTAAAATATGTGGAAAAGTGGAATAAAATGTGCATATATGTATGTCATTGTCATAATTTTATTATTTTTTTTTTTTGCCCCAAGCATTTTATTATTCATTGGACAAAATGTGCAAATTATAATTTTTTTTTTAAATATCCAAAAAAAAAAAATATATATAATATTTTTATAAAAATAGCTTTTTATATTTATAGTAAAAAAAATAAAATTAAAAATATAAATGAAATTAGAACTAAATAGATATTATCTATAAGAATATAATTAAAAAAAAAATATATGGTATTTTATATATGCTACAGTCCATAAAGATTTTTCCGTTTTTTTTTTCTATATTTATTCTCGGAATATGATTGTTTTTTTAAATAAGTGATGTCTTTGCATTTATTTCGTTATTTTATGATTATTCACATTATTATATTCGAAAAAACATCACTTGTAGTAGGAATATTAACATCCTAATAATTTAAAGAAAAATTTATGTGTTAATACATATGCATACATGCATATTTTATAATATATACATTTTATGTCTGTTTATTTACGTGTTTATAGATTTATTTATTCTAAATATTTATGTATGATATATATATACATAATATGTAGATATGTGTATACGTTTTTTGTTAGTGCGTAGTCAGCAATAACATGTAAAAAATTCGTTACACGTGCGTGTGTTCGCATTTATACTACTATAAAAATTAAAATAAGGAATATATAAAGATATCTTGTATATACATATATTTAAATTTATTAAAAAAATATATATGCATACATATATATGCATGTGAGAAATTGGGGAATTTATTTTATGTTTTATTTTTTTTTATATATATACAACGAGCAATTTTATACGGCTAACGTACTTTTCTTCGTCATTTATTATATATAACATTTCTCAAGTTTATTATGTTGGTTGTATAATAAATAAGATGATAGTTGGAGGAAAATAAAGTACATTTTTTTGTGAGAATAAAAATACATATATGCTTATATTAATATTTTTATATCTACAGAATAAAAAAACGTTATTCGTCAAATATGAATTATATTCAAGAAAATACAATTAATTATATAATCTATTTTGTTTTTTGATTGAATTGTTATAAATTAAAATATATTTTAATTAGTTGTCTGATTTATATAAGTACACACACCCGGATCTTAATACGAAAATACGCGAATTACAAAGATCTACGATTTTTTAATTAGTATAAATACATTAATACATATAAATATATAAAAAAACAAAAAAAAGTAAAAATTATAATATGTTTTATGATTTTCCTTATTTATTTATTATTATATATTTATACCCCTAGTTATATATGTGTAAAAGATTGTTCGTGAAATTTATCATATGTTAATTAAGTGTTGTTATTGTTTTTATATTATTATTATATAGATCAATTATTCATCAAATTCATTGAATTCATATATATGTATTTCTATTGCACAGTTTTGGTGCATACATTTCTATAATAAAAATAATATTGTATTATTTTAGTAGTAAACATATAATAATTAAGATTATAATTACATACATTTATATATATATTATATGCATAATAAAAATAAATATAAAATGGAGTGTGTTCTATATGATAATAGAAATTCAAGGGATACATTATGCAATGGGGAATTAATAAGTGAGAATATAGAATCGTATAATTCTCATGAACCAAAAAATAATAGTAATGGTTGTAATGAGAATAATAGTGGAAAATGCAAAACTATATATAAAGAAGTTGGTAGCAATGAAACAAATGAAAACAGTGAAATTAAAATAAATACCAAAGTACATGAAAACAACCAATTGCTTCTGGGGATTAATTGTATTAACGATAATGTTAATGACAATTTTAAAACGGTTCAAGATTATTCACCTAATAAAGGGAAAAATAACAAAAGCATGCATTTAAAAAATTTGCCCCCAAATAAGGCTGAATATAATTATTTCTACGAAGGAGGGTGTATTAATAATAAGGGTTCTAATTTAAATGATTCACTTAGTAAAAAATATTCCAGATCAAATATTATGCCAGAAAATATTGAAAAATCGTCTAGAAGTACATTTAATAACAATGATACATCTTTTATTGCTACAACCGAAAAGAGAAGTTTTAGTAACTATGAAAACAAAAGAAAAAAACGATTTAATAATCACGAAAAAAAATCGAACATATTTATTGGTAAACAAAAAGACGATCATAATTATAATGATAGCACCCAAATTTATTCATATACAAATGATGATGCCAAAACATCCGAATATTTCAACATAAGTAATAACATAGATATTAGGAATAATTGTAAAAACGGAAACATGAATGAGAAAAATAGTAGCATTCCTCATAATTATGATTTAGACAATAATAACGATAAGGATCTGAATAACGATGATATTATAGATAGGAATGACAATGAGAGAATTATAAGAAACGACAATAATATAGATAATAAAAGAGACATATTTATGGGAAAAAGTAAATCTTTAAACCAAAATAATATTTACGATGATAAAGAAGGTATAAAGTCATTCGAAATTAGTACATTTGATAATGATGCAGACAGAAATGATTATACAAATGCGCAGATAAAAATGAATTTTAGTAATAATTCAAAGTTGAAAGAAAAAAAAGTTGATAAATATGGTAGTATTTCCAATAGAGAAGCGAATTATGATTTTAAAAGCGCATTAAATTTTCAATTTTGTAAAACAAAAATGTGCCCATATATGAATACAAAAGAAAAATGTAAAAGATTTTCTAATAATATGTGTCCTTATGCACATGATCAAAATGAATTAAAACCAATTCCTAATTTATATAAAACTGCAATGTGCCGAAATTTTATGAAAAATATGTGTTTCAAATCCAAGAAAGAATGCAAATTTGCACATCATGTTGAAGAACTAAGATCAACGGATGAATTTTACAAAACAACATTATGCAAATTTTTCCTTAATGGATACTGTAAGGCGGACAAGAATTGCAGGCATGCACATGGTCAGAATGAGTTAAAATGTAGGTCTATAAATACTGTGCTATTAGAAAATACGAATACAAACATTAAGAATTCTAATATTAACAATTATAGTAGTGGTAGTAACAATAGCAACAGTAATAATACTAATGACCCTAATTATGAGATTAAAAGATGCAAATATTCCAATAATAAAAATCCGTTGAACACTTTAAAATCGTCTGATGATTATTTTTCTCAAAATGATAATAAAGGGAATACAGTAGCAAAGGAAGAAGATAGTGCTCTAGAATTATGTAATAATGAAACCAATAACGAAAATATGAAGAAAAAAAATTTCTATAACACATCACGGAAATTTATGTCTATTAGCACAAAGGATACATATTGCTTTACATCAAATGGATTATCAAAAAATCATTTATCTTTTGAAAATGATGACAATGAAAGCATAAAAACAAATTCTGACTCAAATTTTGATCAAAATGCTGAACAAAATAAATTTAAAAATTGCTGCAATTCTAATAGTTTTTTAAAATATGAAGAGTACAATTCAGAATGCTCAATCAAAACATCTGAAAATAATAAGGGTGATGGAGTAAACAATAAGGAAATTAGGGACACTATAAATAAATCCGTGAAGGAGAATATAGAAGTAAAGAGCATTGAAAGAAATGTTAACAAACTAGAATATCAATATGAAATGAAAAATTCCAATAATATTGTAAATGTGGCAAAGGTAGAAATGGAAAATCACAGTGTTATAGAAGCAAAAAAAAATGAATTTGGTGAATTGAATAAAGTAGAAAACAATAACAAAAGTTTATCATATTTAGGATTAGAAAAAACAAATAATAATATAATATTAAATGGAAATGTGCTGTGCCCAAAAGAGAATGACAATATGTGTAATTTGCATAATGACCATATAGGAGAAAATATGCTAGGGCGTGATGCTCAAAGAAGTTCAAATGAATATAGTATTCATGCAAAAAATGAGAAAAATAAGCATAGCAAGAAACTATTTAACCGTTATGAAAATAATAATAAGGATGTACTAACAAATTCCTATGAAAGTGAAAATATAAACTTTAATGGCAATACTAATATGGATGCGCAAAAATTTTCGAGTAATAATGGTGCATATATAAAAAGTCGATCGTCTACTATATCAAATGAAAATAATAATAATTATTATTGTGGAATACCCGGGGAAAAAATTCTTGGAAAAAATTGCGAATATGAAGATAATTACGGAAATAAAAATATTAATACACATAATTATGAAATAAATAAAAAAAATACACACGAATATAAAAAATCATGTAATAAAATTAAAAAAAATTACAATAACAGTGGTAATTATAGTAATTGCTATGAAAGTAATTTCAATAGCAATATGGAAAATAAAGCCAATGATTGTTATAGTAATACATATATAAATAAATCACATAGTAAAAATACAAATAATGATCATATAATATACCCAAGCCAAAAATACAGCAATAATAATAAAAGTGGAAATAGAAATAGTAGCAATATCAATAGTAAATCCAGTAATAATTATTGCTATAATAACGATGATATGAGTACTTTTGTGGGAAATGGAATCGATCATAATGTGCCTGCTAATAATTATGGGCATAGTAAAGTAGAAAATGGAAGAATCAGTAATAATGGCAGTCGAAATAATAATTATTATGGCTCTTATAACAGTCACGACGATAATACAAATAGATACATGAATAATAGCAAATTAAATTTTATAAATGGAAAACAAAATAATAATTATGATTCATACCGAGGTAATGCAAATAATGGGAACTACGTTAACAATAATAATTACAATTCGCATGAATACCCTTTGTCTATGCCAAATAATATGATAAAATCGAGTAAAAATTATAAGGGGAAAAAAAATAATTTTATTAATAATGAAAATAATAGCCATCATGAAATGTGTAATACCAATGATAATAATGAATATTATAATAATACTTATGATGATTATAATAACAATGGCTATAATGATTATCAAAATAAGAAGAGCAAAAAAAACGATAACACTCGTAGTAATAATGATAAGAAAAACAACAAAAACAAAAATAATAACATTAACAATGTATACTTAGAAAGTAGCGCAAAATTAAGGGTTAATAACTATAGTAATAATGAATCCATCTCAAATGGGAATACACATAATATAGATAGTTACAATCTAACAAATGCTGAGTTTTCAATTGAGAAATACAATAATGACGAATGCAATAATGATCATATTAATATAAAGAGTAATGGTGATGAACTTTTGGAAAATAATGTTTCTACATATGATTATGACGGTAGACAAATTAATATTGGAAATTTGCATAGAAGGGAAAAAGGAAGCTCTTATAACAGAATAAATGCTATAATGAAAAATAGTATGGGTAATAATAGTTATAAAAATGGGGATAATCAATATTTTAATAATAATATTAATGGTAATAATAGGAGTAATAGCAAAATTAGCAAACGTCACATGGATATTAGTAGTAATGACAGTGAAAGTAGTAAGAGTCATAGTGATGGCCATTATAAAAATTCAAGAGAGAATGATAATAATACTATAATAAACAAGATAGATATTTCATCATATAGCACAAATATAAATAACAAAAAGATTGTAGCAAATGATAACTTATTGCATAAGAAGTCAAAATACCATTCTAATAACTTAAAAATTGGAACCAAGGGAAAGGGGGAAGAATTTTTATTCACAAATGAATTAAAAAAAAAGAAAAAAAAAAAGACTAATAAAAATGGAATATATTCAAACACGGGTGATGTATTTTATAATAAAGAAAAGGAAAATATGAAAAATGATTGTAAGGATGAACTGAATGCAAATGGAGAGCAAAGTGATAGCAGTAGTGTGAATTATAAAAAAAAAAATAAAATATATTCTGTAAATTCATTAAACAGTGTGCATTTATATGATAAAGATACTGTTGTTAGAAGTAAAAATGTGAAAAATCGAAACAAAAGCACTTTTATTAGTACACATGACAGTGTCCACAATATCAATGATAATAATAATAATAATGAAACACTCAATGTAATGGCATCTTTTGTAACACCTTTGAAAGATTCCAATACCGAGAAAGGTAAGCAGGATACCCGTAATTATTTATACAATAATACCGAAAAAAATGCAAAAGATAATATTTTAGAAAAACCAGTAACAGATAATAATATAAATTTACAATATAATAAAGATGATAAGTATTTAACGAATGGAGAGCTTAAAACATGTGTTTCATGCTGCCAATATATAAAAGATGTAGATAATTCTGATTTTATTTTAGTCGATGAATCATGTTTAAAATGTGGGCAACTTATTAAAAAATCACTATGCCAAACAATAATTGAATTGTTAAAGCCCCAAGTGCAATATATATTTTCAGATGCTAATTTTTATGTCCAAAATTATCAAGATTAACCGGGGATATGTTTTTTTTTACTTGGATGTATATATATATATATATATATAATATGTCGAGATAAAATGCAGAAGTTTGTAATTTGTATATTTATAAATCAAAAAAAAATAATATATGTACAGATTCGTTTGCTAAGAACAAATAGCATAGGAAATGTTTTATCAATTATATGATGATTTGATTTGTTATATTTTATTAATTGTAAGTATGCATGTATAGTTATGCTTATACATACCATTGTAAATTTAAAGCTCTTTTTGCTTTAAATATAAAAGACGAAGAAAAAACATGTGGGCCTTTATATATATTATAAATTATGTTTTTCTTTAATATTGCATATATACCTTTATATGGTTATATGAATGCATGTGTGTGTATTTTGATACAATTGTTACTATGTATAAATTCATTTAAGAGATACTTTTGATTTTATTTTTATGATTTATATTTTTTTAGATGTCAGATTTTCATTCATATATCATTGATTTTATTTATAAATATAGTTTCTATAATATGTTGTATTATCTATATATTAAACAATGATTATCTTTGTTTTTATGATGTTTAGAATGTTTCTTATTTTTTTATTTTAGTATATAACTTATGATTTATTTTTATTATTCAATATTTTTTCATTTAATGTAGAGATTATAACACGAAGAATTATGCATAGATAGATGCATTTTCATTTGTACACATTGTATTTATAATAACTATTAGATAATAATTAAACATATATTTATACAAAAGTTTGTATTGAGACTAACTCGAAAAATATAACTAAAACTTATAATTTATTATTTGTATTCCCTAAATTATTATTGTGATTTAGTTGTTTTATTCATAAAGGAAGCGATAATATATAAGGGGAAAATACATGCATTTAAAAATATGCATGCTATAATATTTTATGGGATATAATTATAGTTGATCATAAAAAATATAATTTCCCCCTATTGTTGCTTTAACTGTTTTTGTATTGCTTATTTAAATACCACAGTAATTTTTTTATATATTAAAAATATGAAAGTAAATAAAATAAAGATAATAATTCTTTTAAAATATTATATTATTAAAATATTCTTATTTTTTGAGTAATTTGAATATTAATATTTTATAAGAATAATTAAAATAATAATAATAATATCAAAAAAAAAATAGTTTAGGTATAGTAATATATTGCAAAAAAATTAAAATCCGAAATAAAAAATATTATGCTAGATAGAGCATAAAATGTAAATAGATGAAAGGGGGATATTTAAAATATTATATAAATAAAGTAATAAAAAATATTTATTATTCTAGAAAATAGTATAACGGTGTAAATCTACTTAATATAAGAACGATTCATATGCACGCTGTAATTATTTTTGAAAGATAAAAATAAGTTTAGTTAAATTTTTATACCCTTGAAAAATTTTTTATAAGAACATTAATATATTTTATATATCGCATTAATACTTTTTTTATATAATTTATTTTTATTTATATTTTTAATTAATATTTTATATATTATATACAATAATATTTTATTAAGGTTTTGATGTTATGAAATATATTTATATATAATATATAGATATTTTCGTATTAGTAAACATTATTATTATTTTTTTATTTTTTAATTCATAAAAATTTTGTACATATACATACATATAATATTATATATATTTTTTTTTAATAGTTAATTATTTATTCTTTGTATTATTTTGATATTTTTTTATTTAAATGTATGTATGCATATTCTATACATATAAAACTACATTTGTATATCTATGTATCTATATATATATCTAATATAATAGGTACATTTACTCATATATGTTTTTATGTGTATATAAAATTGCTGTATTCCGCTGATATATATTTTGCGTATTTATTTTGTAATAAATTAAATATATACATTACTACTGTATATATTTATTTTATAATGATCTAAATTAGTTTTTATTAATATATATATATATCGTTACATTGATATTTTAAGCATCATATAATTAAGTATGTTTAGAATAGCAATCAGGCACATCTGCCGAATGTTTTAATTTATTAGTTTATTCAAAGAATATATATGTATATATATTATATATATATGTATATATGATTATAATATATATAAGCATTAAAAATATTTTAATTACATTTAATTAATTATTTAATTGTTTATTTACTGATTTTATTTGTTGATGTTTGTTGCTTTTTTATATAATTAATGTATATATTATTATAAAAAAGGTCTATAGATGTTGTAAAATTTGTTGTCTTAAATATATTTAGTCATTTTATAAGTATCCATAATTTGTGTTGTTATTCATACTATAAAAACACAGACTAAAATAATCACTTATTTTTGACGATAGACATATTTATTTATGATTGCGCTTGATAATATATACTTCATTATATAATTTCTTAATATCTTATTTTTCAAAATGGCGGACGAAAAAAGTAATGACAATAATATCAAACATGAAGCTGAGAAAGAATTAAATAAGAAATCTACCGTTGAGCTGTTTAAAAAGATAAAGAAACAAAATATTCCACTGTTTTTGCCATTTTATTCACTACCATCCAAACACAAGAGATTATTAGCTTTATCTTTTTTATGTGCAACAATATCAGGAGCTGCGTTACCCATTTTTGTTACGGTGTTTGGTAACACTATGGCAAATATGAATATGGGAACGAGTGTAAATGCGATGGTTTTAAAATTAGTAATAGTTGGTATATGTCAATTTTTGATATCATCGACTTCATGTTTATGCATGAATACTGTTACTACAGAGATTATAAGAATATTAAAATTAAAATATTTAAAAAGTGTTTTTCATCAAGATGGAGAATTTCATGATAATAACCCAGGTTCTAAATTAACATCCGATTTAAATTTTTATTTAGAACAAATACATTCAGGAATAGGAACAAAATTTACTACAATATTTACATATAGCAGTTCATTCTTAGGTTTATTTTTCGTATCATTATATAAAAATGCAAGATTAACATTATGTATTACATGTGTGTTCCCAATAATATATATAATCGGTTCGATATGTAATACAAAAGTCCGATTAAATACAAAAACATCACTATTATATAATAACAATACAATGTCTATAATTGATGAAGCATTAGTTGGTATTAAAACAGTTGTAAGTTATTGTGGAGAAAGTACAATTTTGAAAAAATTTAAATTATCAGAACAATTTTATAGTAAATACATGTTAAAGGCAAATTTTATGGAATCACTACATGTTGGTTTTATTAATGGATTTATATTAGCTGCATATTCTATGGGATTTTGGTATGGTACTAGAATTATGATACATGATATTAAGAATATGAACTCAACTAGCAATTTCAATGGGGGCTCAGTTATATCAATTTTATTAGGAGTTCTTATTGGTGTCTTTATGCTTACTATTATATTACCAAATGCTACTGAATATATGAAAGCGTTAGAGGCAACTAACAATATACATGAAATTATTAACAGAAAGCCAGCTGTTGACAGAAATCAAAATAAAGGTAAAAAATTAGATGATATTAAAAAAATCGAATTTAAAAATGTCAAATTTCATTATAGTACTCGAGAAGATGTTGAAATTTATAAGGATTTGAATTTTACATTAAAAGAAGGAAATACTTATGCATTTGTTGGAGAATCTGGATGTGGTAAATCAACAATTTTAAAATTGCTTGAACGATTTTATGATCCAACAGATGGAGATATTGTTATTAATGGTGCACACAGTTTGAAAGACATTGACTTAAAATGGTGGAGATCTAAAATTGGAGTAGTTAGTCAAGATCCTTTGTTGTTTAGCAATTCTATTAAAAATAATATTAAATATAGTTTAATAAGCCCCAATACTTTAGAAGCAATGGAAAATGGATTCACCATGAACGAAAATAATAGCAAAAATGGAAAGTCCACTAGTATTTTGGATGAAATATCTAAGAAAAATACAACTGATGATTTATTAGAAGTAGTATCGTCTATTAATTCTATTGAAGATTCAAAAGTAATTGGTGTATCTAAGAAAGTGTTAATCCACGATTTTGTTGCAGCATTACCAGACAAATATGACACTTTAGTAGGTTCTAGTGCATCTAAGTTATCAGGTGGACAAAAACAAAGAATATCTATAGGTAGAGCTGTTATTAGAAATCCTAAGATTTTAATACTTGATGAAGCTACGTCATATCTTGATAATAAATCAGAATATTTAGTTCAGAAAACAATTAACAATTTAAAAGGAAATGAAAATCGTATTACCATTATTATTGCTCATAGATTGAGTACTATTCGATATGCTAATCAAATTTTTGTCTTATCAAACAGAGATCAAGAATCAACAGGAACTGATGGAAAAAAACAAGGTGCTATAAATAGCAACAACGGAAGTGTAATAGTTGAACAAGGTACTCATGATAGTTTGATGAAAAATAAAAATGGTATTTACTATTCTATGATTCAAAACCAGAAAGTATCATTAAATGAAAATGGCGGAAATAGCGATGACAATAATAGTAGTGTATATAAAGATTCTAATACAGGTGATGCTAAATCTTCTAGTGATAGAAATCTGAATATTGATATAGATAAAAATTTCAATACTAAAAAAGAAAAAGAGATTGCTGATGCTGATAAAGCAAGTAAACCATCATTTTTCAAAAGAATGTTTGGAAAGAAAGAGAAGAAACCTAATAATTTGAGTATAGTATATAAAGAAATATTTTCTCAAAGAAAAGAGGTTGTTATTATACTTTTAAGTACTATAGTAGCAGGTGGTTTATATCCATTGTTTGCTATATTATTTGCAGAATACGTTGTGACATTATTTGATATCCCGAACTTAGAATATAATTCAAATAAATATTCTATATACATGTTACTTATTGCTTTAGCTATGTTTATTTCTGAAACATTAAAAAATTATTACAATCATAAAATTGGAGAAAAGGTTGAAAGCAAAATTAAATATTTATTGTTCGAGAATATACTACATCAAGAAATTGCTTTTTTTGATAAAGATGCAAATGCTCCTGGATTGTTAACATCGTATATTAACAGAGATGTACATTTATTAAAAACTGGTTTAGTAAATAATATTGTAATATTTACGCATTTTATTATTTTGCTTATTGTTAGTACGATTTTGTCATTGTATTTTTGCCCAATAATAGCAATAGCTTTAACATTAGCATATACCCTTGTAATGCGAGCTATTTCTACAAGAATTCGAATGGAAAAATCTAATAAAATAGAGAAAATTGGAGATAATAATGATGCCTCCCTTACATATACTAGTGATGATGAAATATTTAAAGATCCTAATTTTTTAATTCAAGAAGCATTTTATAATATCCACACAATTATTACATATGGATTAGAAGATTATTATTGTAAATTGATAGAAAATGCATTAGATAATCACATTAAAGAGCAAAAAAGAGCAACTATAAAAAATTCATTATTATGGGGATTTAGTCAATGTACACAATTATTTATTAATGCATTTGCTTATTGGCTCGGTTCCATATTGATAGAACACAAAATTATAGTTGTTGATAATTTTATGAAATCTTTATTTACATTTTTATTTACTGGTAGTTATGGTGGTAAGTTAATGTCCTTCAAAGGAGACTCAGATAATGCTAAAATAGCATATGATAAATATTATCCTTTAATGGTTAGAAAATCAAATATAGATGTAAGAGATGAGGGTGGTATAAGAATAAAGAATCCACAACAAATAGACGGAAATATAGAAGTGAAGGATGTTAACTTTAGATATTTATCTAGACCAAATGTACCAATATATAAAGATTTGTCATTTAGTTGTGATAGCAAAAAAACTACTGCTATAGTTGGAGAAACAGGATGCGGTAAATCCACAATTATGCATTTATTGATGCGATTCTACGATTTGAAAGATGACCACGTTTTATTAGATAATCAACATATTGAAAAAGACAATAAAGATAAATCAAATGATATAGAAATGAAAGATGCAACTACTATGAATGATTTGAACGAATTGCATAACAAAAACGCAAATCAAGAATTTACTCTTTACAAAAATAGTGGTAAAATTTTACTTGATGGCGTAGATATTTGCGATTATAACTTAAAAGATCTAAGAAGATTATTTGCGATAGTTAACCAAGAACCAATGTTGTTTAATATGTCTATTTATGAAAATATAAAATTCGGTAAAGAAGATGCAACATTAGAAGATGTAAAAAGGGCTTGCAGATTTGCTGCTATTGACGAATTTATTGAATCATTACCAAATAAATATGATACTAACGTAGGACCTTATGGAAAAAGTTTATCAGGTGGTCAAAAACAACGAGTTGCTATTGCTAGAGCCCTATTAAGAGAACCTAAAATATTGTTGTTAGACGAAGCTACATCATCTCTTGATTCACACTCAGAAAAATTAATTGAAAAAACCATTGTTGATATTAAAGATAGAGCTGACAGAACCATCATTACTATTGCTCACAGAATCGCATCTATCAAAAGATCAAATAAAATTGTAGTTTTTAACAACCCAGATAAAAATGGATCTTTTGTTCAAGCCCAAAAAACACACGACGAATTGATTCGCGATAAAGATAGTGTTTATACAAAATATGTCAAATTAACTAAATAAACGATTGAAAATTGAGCCAATACATAACCAGATAATAGGAATAAAAAAAATATGTGTTGAAATATATTAGTTCACTCTTGAAGTATGACTATAGAAAGAGTTCATTTTACCTTTTAATCAGCTATTTAAAAAGAACTAAAAAAAATGAACGTACTAATACAAGATGATGAGTTGAAATTTGGTCATGATGTGTATATAAAGTATAATTATTATGAACAAATATACCATTAAAATTATCTTTTGATGTATATTTTTTGATAATATATTTTATATTCTCTCTTTATATGTTTTCATATATTTTATTTTTGCATATTTTTTGTATTTACAATATACATGTTGTTTTTTTTCCATTTTCCTATAAAAGAGGGAATTTTTTTTGCATATTTAGCACTGGCAAATCCGAATAATGCGCAAAATATACATATTTTATATGCATACACTTTTAATTAAATTTTGTTCTTATTATCGTCTGTGTTACTGTATTTTTTTTCATATCTAATATAGTATATTTAAAATAACATAATTTTTTTACCGAATAATATATTTTTATGATTATCTAAATTTTAAACTATTTTTATTAAAAAAAATGTGATCTATATATATAGTAAAGGGAAGTAGGGATGCTATTCTCAGGAAAATAAATGAAAACATATAATTTTAGAGTGGTTATATTATAATATTGATATATTTATCTCCTTTTTATTGGTAAAATATGTTTATATAAGTTGTTAAAGATAAAAAAATATAATTTAATGCACATCTGAAGAGTAGTATATGCATTTAAACATACTAATTTGCATATGTGCCATATATAAATAAAATATGTAATACATATGCAAGGAGTAAGTTCAATGAAGATTGAGACCCTCATTGACTAGCTCTAATGTAGTTAATTTCTCATATAGTGAAAATTATGCATACATTTTTCGAATATACACTTATGTTTACCAATTTAAAGAGTTAATAAAAAATACATAAATAAAAAAATTATATAAGATAAAATAAACGGGTTAGAAGTACCCTTAAATTTGGGTGAAATAGTATAGAAACATAAAAAAGGGAATAAAAATTGAAATAAATATAGAAAATGATAATGCACACAAATGTATACATGGTTAAGGATAATAAAAATTGCCGCAGCAAATGGTTGTTATTTATCCAAGCATTTTGCATATTTCATCATAATGTGGGGAGTGACTAATATTTCCATATACCACGACAGTAGGTTTGGTTTTTAAAAATTGGGAAACAACTCTGTTAATATCTTCTTTAGTTACAGCATCAATAGCATCACATAATTGTTTTCCGGAAAGTATTCTATTTAGAATCATCATTTGTCTAGCTATATCTTCCATTAGTATTGATTTATATTCTAAGCTCATCCACATAAAGCTTTTTAAACTTTTCTTAGCTCGATTTAATTCTTCATCAGTACATTTATTCATTTTATGAAATTCTAATGCCATACTATTAATTATATCTTTAGTATTTGCTGGATCTCCTGTAAAATATAATCCAAAAAGGCCAGTATCTGAATGTTGGGTGCTAAAGGCCATACAAGATTCTATAAAATTGTAATTATTTAAAACATTTAAAAATAATCGAGAATACATTCCTTTTCCTGGTCCGCCAGTCGAAAAAGAACCACCACCACCCATCAAAGTTTGTAAAACTGTTAATGTAATCATATCGGATGTTTTCCATCCTCCTTTGGTTTCATATGCTATAGCAATATTTGTTTTTTTTATATTTTTATCTTCAACACTTACAAAACCCCCAGTATAATTTGGAGTTACTTCGTTTTGTTTAACATATGGTATTGGAACATAATCTTGAAAAGCTCTGGAAGTCCATTTTGTTAATTCATTATGATCAACATTGATACCAACTAGTGTCATATTTTTAGGGGAAAAATGTTTTAACATAAAATTTCTTAAATTTTCAGATGTATAATTTTCTATATTCGATTCAGATACATATAATTTATTACCTAATGTATTATTATACCAAGCTGTATTATGTAATAATTCTGTTATATACATTTCATTATTTTCAAATAGTTTTGCTCTCATAGTATTTAATCTGTTAACATTATTTTTCATTTCCCATGATAAAAAACGTGGAAATAAAACGTTTCCTATTAGTAAATTTATAACTACTGGTAAATATTCATTTAAACATTCACATGTATATACAATATGTTCTCGAAAAGCGTTACAACTAACATTGGCTCCTATTTTTTCTAAACTTTTTATGGCCCTTAAATGGGATAAATGAGCAGTACTATGAAATGCCATATTTTCAATCATTACACTCATTCCCTGTTCATTTATTTTGTCGCTTATTTCTTCATACCTAGATCCACATTTTATGTATAATCCTAAATAAAATTGTAATAAAATAAAAGCATGTAACATTGTGTAATAAATGAACAGTATATAAATTGAGGATACACTATTCGAATTTCACGAAATAGTGTGTATGCAGGTGATACACAAATGAATTTGTACAGGGGTTTGAATGAAATAACTATACAAAGGTATGACTATATGTTTAATATGGATATACACATTGTGTGTGTGTACCTATGGAGCAGACTCCGCTATTTTTATTGGTCGAAATTATTTTTAAGTCATTTTCAAGGATAGAAAAATTTAATTTGTCATCAACAGGCTTATAAGGTGGTAAATCGGAGTCTTTAATTATAGAAACATTCAATGGTATATCTTTATATTTGTTTTTTTTTCCTTCATTAAAATAATAATAATCAAATTTGACTTCTTTTATTACGTCCTCTATTTGTTCTTTTTTAAAAATAACTTTGCTAAAATCATGTTTATCCCCTGTGTATAATTTTTCTAAATTTGGATTTCTTTTTAACTTGGAAGCATCATGACTATAGGATTTGTTACCAAATTTTGTTTTGTTAAGAACAAGTTTCAGCTTTTGTATATTTGTGTTCATTTTATATTATGCCTATATAATACTCCAAGCATGGAATTTGTCCCCACACAAAAAAAAAAGTATTTTAAGCAATTATGAATTTATGCTTATTATATTTTTTATTATATAATTAATATACATAAGCAAATGAACATATATAATTTGTTATTGTTAGCTTGAAATGTTCTTTAAAAATTTATATAATAGCATTGTTAATTTTGTTCATACATTGTAATAATAATTATGCTAGGGAAAAAAATCAGCTTAGAAAAATAACTATGAAAATTCCACCTTTTTTTTCACATATATTTTTTTATTCATTATAACATTTTAAGAGAATGAAATATGCTAAAAAAAATACATTAAAATGCGTAAAGTGAAAATGTAATAACATTATAAATATACAAAAAAGTGTATGCATACATAACAATATAGCATATAAATATAATCATTTTTTTTCGGGGCTTATCAAAATAAGCAAAGTTCCAAAAACGAAAATTTTTTACATATTTATATAACAGAACATGGATATATATTCCTTTTATATATTAAATATACACTTCAAAAAATATAAAAAATATATAAAATTCATGTGTATTGTTAATAATTTTTTTATATGTGAAGATAAAAAAAATATAATATATATAGAAGTGTTTATATGAGGTTGTATTTAATTAAAAAGGAAATACAAATTTGTTTCGAGGGGGAACATAACAAAATACAATGTTTAATTAAGTTGTTATCCAATTATTTTTCATGAAAATGCCAAAATTTAAACTGAGCATGCATATAGATAGTATTTTTATCTCTTCATACATAATTGTAACAATAATGAACATATGAGACAATTAAAGCTGTGCATACATATATTTGAAAATAATATTACAACTATTTATTTTCATATTTGTCATTATTTCCAAGTTGTGAAATTTGGTTGTTTATCATTTTAAGCAATCCAACTTTCTATACACCTATATTTGTTAATTTGATTTAGCTAGTATGCTGAATATAAAAAGAATATTAATATTTTTTTATAAAAATATGATTATCTATTATAAAATTAATTTATTAGAACAGTTGTATTAAAATGACTATAAAAAAAGGAGAAAAAAAAATATTTTAAAGTAAAAAATGCAGCTATTTTGATACTCGGAATTATAAATTTAAAAATCAGAGAAACCATAATTGTGATATTATGACACATAATAAGATCAAATATGATGAGTTAAAAAAAGGAAACGATGAACATTATAAAAAATGTGTACTTGCTTCGAAAAGGGGGGCCTAATTATGGTTTTGGAATGAGATGGGGTTTGAACCATTTGAGAGAATATACAAAGGAAGGTAAATCTGAATTTTTAAAATGTTCTGAAAAAAAAACAATAAATTTAGTTACTAACAAAGTACAAAATAAGAATATATTTGAAGACTATAAAAAAATGGAAATTGGAAAAGTTTTGATACTTATTTTAAATAATCTGAAAAATAGAACGTTAGAAAAAGAAACTGGAGGGAATAAGAATAAAATGAGCAATAAAATAGAAAATATAATAGAGCATATTTTTAAAAATGATTTGATCATAAACAATTTAAATTTTATTCAGTTTAACATGCTATTAACTATAATTCATAAAAGTGAAATAAAAATAAAAAATGATATAT
Source organism: Plasmodium vinckei vinckei (assembly GCF_900681995.1). Classification (NCBI taxonomy): domain Eukaryota; phylum Apicomplexa; class Aconoidasida; order Haemosporida; family Plasmodiidae; genus Plasmodium; species Plasmodium vinckei. The sequence goes on from NC_051304.1 coordinate 1,415,044, forward strand.
TATCTTATATAGTAGTATTATTAAATAAAAAAATACTGTCTTTTTCAAATGATATAAATAATACAAATTCAGCATGGATTAACATTATTAATTTACTTTCTGGGATTTCTAAAAACAATAAAAATATTATTCATTTGATTCATAAAAAGATTGGAAATGATTTGAATAATAATGAAAAGGAAATTGAAACAAACAAATATGGAGAAAGACATGTATTTGATTCATCATTTTCTGAAAAGTTTATTTATAGGATTATTAAAAATGGTTGTGATTATTCTATAAGAGAAATATCTTTATTATTACATAGTTGCTATTATTTAAATATAAAAAATGACGAAATATTTAATTTTATTTTTGATAAATTAACAAAAAACAATTATCACTTTAATAGTTTAGATCTTCATATTTTTGTATATTCTGTATACAAATTGAATTTACTCAGTTATGTAAATTTTTTGGAAAAAATCAAAAAAGACATTTTAAAAAATATAGATAGTTTTTCAAATAGCCAAATTATTAATATATTACTAGCATACACCCATTTTTTTCATTATTATCATTTAAAAGATAAAAAAAATGTTTTAGAAATAGATGAATTTATATCTAGTATATTTGATAAATGCATGAAAAGAATAAGTCTTTTTATGAATAAGGAGTTTTGTAATTTTCTTAATTTTATTTTGCAAAATGATATTTATTTAGATAATAAGAAGAGACATGAGATTTTTAAGATCATTTCGAGTTTGCTAGAAAAAAACAAATACTATGAAAATAAATTAGTTCTAAATACAATGACAGACATAGATATTTTTACTGTAGTCAATTTTATATATAAATATTTATATAATGATAATGGAATGTTTCAATTAAATGATGTTGCTTTTTATAATTTAGATAAATATATCATAGAATTAATAATGAAAAAAAAAATTAAAGAAAATTTGTTAGCATATATTATACACTACTCTAAATGCAGAGTTATATCACCTATTAGTATGAATCATTTGGCAATTTTTTTGAAACACATTAATGTAAATTTGTTAGAATTTAAAATGAAAGTAATTTTGCTCACATCTATTGATAGACTTATAGAGATTAACAAAAATATTGGTAATGATAACAATTCAAATGAAATGACTGAAGAAACATATATTTTGAAATATTATCTTGAATTGCTGAAAGAAATTCACAAAGACTTATCTGATAATGTATTTATGCGCGAGCCTAACAACAGTAACGATAAAGTTCATAGTGATAATTATGAAGCTGCCATTCCAATAAAAAATATTTGCAAACAAAATAAAAAGGGGCTATTTTCCACTATCGATATTAAGGAGATAATAAAAATAATTAAAAAAGAAAAAGATAACAATGAAAGCGTTGATAAAAAAAATGATAATATAATATCAATGAGTCTCATTGAAAATGAAATCGAAAAAATAAAAGACACACTTTTTAATAATTTGAATGAATATATAATAAAAAATGAAATAATCGAATTATTTCCACAACTTTTAACGAATAAAATGATTGATATAAACATTTTAAACAAGATTGAATATATTGTAAATAAAGTTACGGTTGACATAAAAAATAATTTACTTGAAAAAAATATTGTAGATTTTTATACCACACGAAATAATATTAATAAACGTGAAAAAGTAGGGTTATCTTTTTTACAGACATTAAATTTATGTAATGAAGGTATTTTTATTAAAAATAATAGTATAACCCAATTTGTAAATAATAAAAATATAATATTAAAATATACAGAAGATATTGACAAAGATAAGGGAAAAAATATTAAAGATTATTTTAATTTTTATGTACATATGCTTTTATTTGATATAAACAACAACTTACTCTTTTTTGTGGATAATTTATTAAGAAAAATATGGAATGTTTTAATAAATAAACATTTTAATTATGAACAAAACATATTAAATGTTATTGATATTTATTCATCCATTATTAAAATAGATAAGAGTTATTATGATGTGTATATGAATCATATTTATAAATTAATATTTCCCAAAATATTATATTATTATAAAAGTTTAGGATTTAAATATTTGTCTCTTTTATTTTATTCTAATTTAATTCACATGTTTTTACATATAAATCCACATTGTAATTATTCTATTCATGCTAATTTGTCGATCGAACTTTTTCTTAAACTGTTCGATTATTTTTTAAATTCGGTAGACGCCAAGGTCTATGATTTATTTAAACTCAACATTAAAGAGCTATCAGAATGCCATGAAAGAGATCAAAAAAATGTACAGAATTCCTTATTTTGCCCATCATTAAATGAATTAATTTATATATATAGAACATTTTATTTTTTTCATTTCGTTGAGTTATATAAATACATGGGAATATATCAACTGAAGAAATTTTATACCTTCTACAAAGTTTTAAACTACTACACCTTTAATGTTAAAAGGTTTTCAATACACGAATTTACCCAAACCAATAAAGGTAAATAGACAAAATAGCATAGAATATAAATAGCTATATATATATGTGTGCACACATTTATATCATTTTTTTTACTATATAATTTTTGCAGATACTTCGAATACCCATAACTCCATAGTAAATTCCATAAATTCCCTTCTCAATAGAAATCAAAAAATAAATATTACATGCGAACATGTTGTTTTTCCGTTATTTATAATCGATATTTTAATATATAAAAATTAAATTGCATATTGCAATATTTTTTTTGGTTTATTTGATTTTTAATATTTTTTGTGTGTGAATTGCAACCTTAAAAATAATTAATATAAGCTTTTAAATTGTAATAATAACTTTGTTTATATATTGATATATGTAATGGTTAATTTGAGCCATGTTTAACAACAAAGCGACGAAAAAAATAAAAAAAGAAAACTAATATTAAAAAATAAAAAGGGACAAGCCATTTAATACGCATACAGTTGTGTATTATATGTGTTGCACCCTTTTAAATAGTAGTGTATAATTTTATGATACATAAAAAATAAAATCCTCATATAATAAATATTTGTTAATGATATATACCTAGCTATGCTATATTGTATAGTTTACAAATACAATTATATCGAGATGATAATTTCTATATTTTTAGCTACTAATAACAAATATATGAATCTTCAATACGTCGTTATTCTTCTTCATAAGCTTCATCATATGCTTCATCCCATGTCCATTTTATTAGTGGCTGTTCAATAAACTGATGATTAGGGGCTGGTTTATCTATTACATCGTTTAAATAAAAGGACATATATGGAATAACTGTTCCGTCTCTTAGTCTTGTATACATTTTACTTATTTGGCTATCCATAATTTTTAAAACTCTTCTAGCCATGTCATCTTTCTCCGAAAATCGCAATTTCTACATAAAATGTTATATGGCAATGGTATAATTAGAAAAATATATAAGCATATATGCAAACAAACAAATTGAATGTAATAAAAAAAAGACAAAAGCCATTGCACATTTTTATTTCAAAACAAATTAATATATTCAAAGGAAGGGAATATATATAATAATTGATAAATTATAATATAGTTTTTTTTTGTTAAATAAATACCGTTACTCTTCCCAAGCAAAAGTTTGTTTCTTCGATATACCTAAGTAAAAATAGATTAAATAGTAGTTATGTACTTATGAACACACATACGAATAAATATATAACTATATATGGATGTAATATTTATTTCTCATAAGTATTTTACACTTTTAGTTTTTTTACTAACCAATCATCGTTTTTTTTGACTAAATCTTTATCAGAAACATGCTTCCCTGAGTACCCACTAAAAAAATACTTTGCATTTTTTATGCAATTTAGCTGGGTATTAGTCAATTTGGAAATTCTCATTATTTGAACAATTTAAAACATTTAAAGGGGGAAATCACAATTTAATTAAACAAAGAAAACACATTATATTTTGAATATTATTAAATAATTCAAAATATAAATCCAAAAATAAAAGAAAATATAAATTATAATATTTTTATATTCTTATTATATGAAAACCCCTCAAGAAAATAAGAAAATAACAATTATGCATAAAAAATATATCTCATGTAACATGAACGTTTTGCTAAATTTTTTTTTATTCCATATTTAATGTATGATATATATAATAAAAAAAAATGTATGTATATATTTTTTTTTCTTCTAACTTTGTGTAATAAAAATATGTGCGTTTGACTCTATAAAATACTTTGCGTAAATCATAAGTACAAATGTATATGACAACTTTTTCTGTTATATAATCCTACGAGCATGGTATTATAATAAATGATCGAATAGATAATAGGATAAAAAAGTAAAAAATAATTTATTAAATACTGCAAACATGATATGCATAAAGCATATAATAATTATTATATTCTTATTCTATATTACACAAAATAAAATTACCACATAGTAAAAAACACACCATGCAATTGGTAATTTTTGTGTAAATTTAATTTATATATATTTATTTAAATAGTTTCCAAAAATGAATGTAGTACACTAATTTGTACGAGTATTATTTATGTTTTTTTTTTTAAGATTGAAAGAAATAATTTTTTATATTCGAGTGTTTTATGAAATTCGATGAAAATAAGGAAATTGTTCATGTGAAACCCGGAAAAAAGAAATTAAAATTTTTTAAAAGTGGACAATGGAAATTAATCAATATATAAAAAGTCTTTGAAAGTATTCATATATTTGTCCAATTTCACTCTTCCAAAATAATAGCAATTAAATAAAGCAGAAAAATATGTTAATGATAAATCATATATATTTGGACAATTGTTTTTTTACATATAGAGAGTTGTACATGTGTTTCTACATTTTTAAAATTGTAAAAAAGAAAAAAGAATTGCCTAAAACACCATTTAATTATATATATAATTTTAAAAAAATATGAAAAAATCGCTCTCGAATAAAAGGTGTTATTTCCATTTTATTTATTTTTAAAATAAAGCATCCTTTTGAAGTAATTTCATTGGGTTTACTATTTATATGTGGTGTATATGGCAAATAATTTCCATTACATATTTTTTTTCTACTTTATCTGGTTTAATTTATATAAATATATATTTTTTGTTGTTGCTAAATACGTTTTTTAATTTTATACAATATTTCATTTATTTTCCCAACCTCTTTTTTTATTTACATAGTACTTTTATGATTTATTTAATAATCAATCTCTTTCCTTTGTAGAAGATTTTTTCATTGTAAACAAAAATAGCTAATAAAGGAATGTGTTTTAAAATTACAAAAAAAAATATATATATTTAAAAATAAATGTTTTATTTAAATTATTTTACTTTTCCAAAAAATATTGCGTAAAACAACAAGTTCACGTAAAACACGATATTAAATATATATATATATTATTTCAATTTAATTTTTCTTTTTTCAGCATTTTTTTCTACTTAATTTTTTTACTTTATTTATTTTTTATAATTTATATGTTTATATATTTTACCTTTGTTATTTTTTTATTTTATTTTTGTTCTGCATCAATGAAAAAATATTTTAATACATATATATATATTAATCAAAATTTGCTAGGGGAATTAAATTTATTCTTTTTATAAAAACGCATAAGCGCATATATAATTATTCATATACAATATAACGTATTCTTATAAATTAAAAATTACAAAGAAGTATTTTTTTTATATTAAATGAGTAGAAATTTTAAAACAAATGGTAATAGGAAATAAATATTGAAGCAAATAAAACATAAATCCATAAATTATTTTATTTTTCTGTATTAAAAATAACTTATCATGATGACTATATTATTAATATATATAGCATATTAAATTATTCTATACTAATTTTCTATTTATATAGATGCAAAGAAATATTTTAAATTCAAAGAAATGGATGATGTAAGTTACTGAAAATATTTATATTTATATATGCATGTATGTGTGTATGCATAGATATATACCCAAATGTGCGCATATGCTCAGTCATACTTTAATTAGAGAGAAAAATATATATTTATAGATTTTATATATAAAAAAAACGTATATTAAACATTAAGTTGAAGGAGAATATACTTTCAATGTGCATATTTTGAATGAACAAGCGTGCTTATATAATTTAATTATAAAAAGGATAGTTTGATTGACGTGACTATCACTTGAGCCTATAGCCCCAATATATGCCATACTATGCATTTTATTGTTTCTATTTTTTGTTTATTTAAATATTTGATACATTTTAAATTATTTTTTTTCTTAGAAGGATTTAAAAGGTAATAGCAGCGGACTGAGAGACCAAATATATGGTAAGGATTAAAAAACCAATAAAATAAAAGTGACATTTTTAATATATATGTTAAGTAAAGAAAATAGATAATGCTTTTGTTTTTCTCACGATGTTCTCTATTTATCAATACGGGTTATATGGTCAAACTTTTTATATATCTTTATAATTTATTTTCAATGTCCTTTCTTATTTATTTAGAAAATGGTCAAATAATGCCTCATTGCATAGAAGACGAAGGGGTGGAAGAGAAAAATTTAATTAGCAATATATTTTCAACAAGAAAACCCAAACATGCAGGTGCTGGATTAGTATCTGGTTTAAAATCCGTAACAAAGGGGATAATAGTAGGAACTAGTTTTTTATTTATTTCACCATACTTGTGTGCAAAAGCAGAAGGTATAAATGGATTTTTTAAAGGCGTTTTCTTTGGTATATTAAGTGCAATAGTTATCCCAGTAATATCAGTAGGAGTAGCTAGCTATCAAATAGGTCGAGGTATAATAAATACGCCTGAATCGATAACTCAAAGGGCATTAGGAAAAATGTGGGATGATGAAAAAAGAGAATGGTATGACTTTTATTATAATTTAGATGATGAAGCAAATAAATTATTAAATGATAGTGATGATGATGACAAAAATAATGCAAATTCTGATAAAAAGAGAAGCGATGTAAATAATGATGAATATTATAATAAAAACGGAAATATCAAAGTTAAAAATGATGAATATTATCAAATATTAAAAGTCCCCATAGATGCTAGTCAAAATGAAATAAAAAGACAATATTATAAATTAGCTAAAGAGTTTCATCCAGATAAATGTTCAGATTTAAAAGCAAAAGAACATTTTCAAAAAATTGGTGAAGCATATCAAGTTTTAGGGGATGTTGAAAGAAGAAGAAGATATGATAGAGAAGGTAAAAATGCTATTAATAATATGCAATTTATTGATAGCACATTTTTTTTTACCTTATTATTTGGTAGTGAAAAATTAGATCCTTATATTGGAAAACTAAGAATGGTTATGTATGTAGAGTATGAACAATTATATAAAGATGAGGATGTCCAACGTATAATATTAAAAGCACAAAATAAAAGAGAAGTAAAATTAGCATTACATTTAAGAGATATGATAACTAATTATATTAACGAAAGTAATAGTGAAGAATATATTATAAAATTTAAAAAAGAAATCCATGAATTATGTCAAACATCATTTGGTCATGTCATTTTAGAAAATGTTGCATGGTCATATGAAAATTGCGCTAACCAATTTTTAGGTGATAAATATAGCTTATTTGGTATTAGTGGAAAATATTATAAAATGCAACAAAAAAAAAGAGTTATAGGAACAGGATTAAAATTTGTTAGAACTTTAATTAAAACTAGTTCACTAGCTAGCCAAATTCAAAAAGAAAACGATGAAGATATCTCTATTGAAAAATCAATCAAAGCAAATAAAAAACTTGAAGACTCATTACCAACAGTTGTAGAAACTATGCTAAATATTTGTTTGATTGATATTGATCAAACTATAAAAGGGGTTTGTAAAAAAGTTTTTACGGATATGTCTGTTGATGAAAGCGTAAGAAAAGCCAGAGCAGAATCGCTTATTGTTTTAGCTAAAGTTATGAAAAAGGTTATACAAGAATATGCAAAAAACAATGAAATAACGGATACTAAGAAATTATTTGAAGATGCCTGTATGAGGTGAGTGAATAGAAAATAAGATCATATTGCTACACTTAACGAGTGTGGATACGTAGATGCATGTATATATATAATACTATATGAGCAATTTATTATTGTATTTTTTTACACATTTTTAGGGCGTGCCAAAAACCGGATGATGACTATAATTAGACCTTTTACTATATGCAACATTTTCATTCAATCCAAATATTATTATTATATATATGTATATTTTTTTAGTATTAAAAAAAATTATAATCTAATTGTTTTAAAAATTATAGGAAATTACAAAAATATAATAACATTTTTTTAATAAGCTCGATATATTTTTTTTATATTTTTTTTTAAAGTGTTTGATTGAATACCCCAATTTTCCAATATTATATATATGCGTGCATACTTATTTATATGTACATATACGAATGGACATTGAAATTTTATATCCCATATATGTAAATATATATATGCAGTATGTATATTTTTATGCTATAATCCTTTTTTAATTGAATATATTGAAATTTTAGAAAACAAATATTTTTCAATTTAACTTTGCATATTTATGTATTATAAAACTGTATTTTAGATTTATTCATATTCAAATAAGTTAATTAAAGAAACTTATTCTTTAAAAAAATAAAATAAAAAAAATATAATAATTCTCCAAATCGAAATATATATACAACATATATGAGATGGCGTCTTTTCAATTTAGAGCTGAGCTACGGATCCATCTGATACTTTTAGGGCATAGACATTAATGTAGCAAAGCATGTTGCAATTATTTTGGTCATTTGGCCAACATATTTGAAGATGCCCTAAAATAAAATAAAAATTATGCTCTATAAAAATGCAACAATTTTAATTTATATAGTATTATACTTAGATAAATCGTAACTGTCATCTTTTCCCCAGTAAGTGGAATATTGAATAGAAGTCTCTGCATTCGAATTCTTTAAAATATAACAACTTACTGAAAAATGTATTATAAGGAAAATAAAATATTTGTATATATAAAAACGGATTATTAATAAAAAATGGTTCATATATATTTCTTACAAAGTAACGGTTGCATAAGTAATACTAATATAAGTTAGTAATAGTTTTTACTTGCGAATATTATCTAATATTTCAAATGCATATTTCTACTTTTTGAAATTATATGAATATGTTACTAATGTATTTGAGAGGAAGCGTTTTCGAGTATAAATATTTCATGCATTCTTCACAAATTATATTGGACCATTTGTTAATCTATATTTAGAATGAAAACAGTGAAATTGTTAAAGAAATGGCACAAAGGCGATACACATAATACTATAATAAGAATGTTTATAAATAGTATAGGCCTAATGTTCATTTTATATGTACATTTTACAACTGTGTAAAATACGTATATATTTATGTTTGTTTTAATTTTGTATTTTGTTTATCTTACTTCACTATTTGAGTACGTTTTGTTCTTTAAAACGTCTTATTTTGAACAAATTAAAAGTGAAATATATGTAAAATGTATAATGTTATATTCTTTTAATTACACACATATTTTTATCTTTTTCTATACCATCGATAATGGAATATATTCCATTGACATAGTTATGGGTTTCCAATATTGTCTAAGAAAAAGATAAAAATAATAATAATCGTAAAAATGCATAAAACCGGATCAAAATGTATGCTAACATTTAAAATAACAATTGTTTATGTAAAAAAGGACGACGAAAAAAAATGTGTTATTACATCAGTTTCCATTTTCAAGGCAATTTTTTCTAAGAAATGAAACTACACAAAAAAAAATTTCCTACATTACTATTATACAATATCTTTATGTCTTTCTGTTAATATATATAATATTAAAAATATTTATATAATAATATTTTAACTTATTTATTATAAAAAATATTTTTAATCAAACAAAAATTCCATTATGTTTTTATTTTTTAAGAAAAAAATTTATTATAAGGAATATAATATTTTTTTTTCTTTCAAATATATGTAAATAAATTCAAGACATTCTCCATCCTATTAAGCATTAATACGATTTTTTTTGATAAGTTATAAACATAAATATAGCTAAAAAAAAATATGTGTAAATAATTTTATAAGTGTTATTGCATTTTCTTCGCTATTCCCTATTTAACAATTTTTTATTTCACTTAATATATTATTTTATTTTACCCAATAATAATTAGCTATCTATGTGTGGTATAATTTTTGCTATGAATGAAAAGGAAAAGGAAAACAAAGCAAAAACTAGTATTAATTTTGCATAATATTTGATAATAATATATATATTTACTAAATTAAACATAGTTAAATTAAATAAATTGTTTTAGTAAGAGAAAAAATAAACAAAACAAAAAAAAATGTCAGCGAAATCTCCTTGTTTAGAGATATTGCCCTTTTTATTTAGGGAAGAACAAATTACTAATAGAATTCAAACGTTTCCAACAGAAACGATGAAAAAAGCATATTTAGAATTAAAGGGATACTTTGAACAATACAAGATATATGCTGAGTAGGGTTTAAAAAAAAGACGTATGCATATTGATACGCCATTTTTTGTATTTTTCATGACAATATATATGTTATTGCTTGCTTGGTATTATTTACATTCATGCTCTTTAGTTTCATATTCACCCTTTTTAATGCTATTGTATATTATGACTTTATAAATTTTCCATACTTTAAGGAAACTGATTAATTTCAATGGATCTATGAATGACGAAAATCAGAGAAAAGAAAAGCTAACAATTAAATTAAGATGTGAATATTATGCTGTCTTATTTTCCCAATCATCTAAGCTCTTAAATGAATACATGTAAGTGATAAAATTAATGTTATTATTTTTTTTCACAGCAAAAAATGAATAAAATATTGTAAAACTAAAAAAAAATATACACATAAGCATCCTAACATAATAGACGAATATAAAAACTTATTTTATTTTTTTTTTCTTAGAAATTTTCGAAACAGACTAATATTAGAATTAGCCATAAATGTGAATGGACTAATTAATTCCATACACCCAAATATAATCCAAAGACTTAATGAGGATGAAAAAAAGGAGTTACAAAGATATTGTGAAGTATGCACAAATCAAAAAAAAAAATAATAACAGCAATATTAGATACATTTTTATTCTTTATGACTATTATTTGTCTTTGTTTAGTGGGTTATTAAATTGATACTATAACTTTACTTTATTTTTTAGAACATCCGAAATGAGAGAACTAAATCAAAACTACAGAATGTAAGTTTTTTTTCAGATTTTTTATTTCATAATATAAAAAATATTCCTTATTTTGTCTTTTTACTTCATAAAGCGCCTTAAAAACATATACATTGAACTTGCCTATATATATATACATGATTTGCTCTATCTTTTCTTTACAGAAACATATAGTTGGCTTATTGAATGATTTAATTATAGAAGATTTAAATTATGATGGAATAGAAGACGATAAAAGAGGTCGAAGTGTTTTTTATGCAGCTGGGATGAAAGTCAGTGTTTTTGAGGATAAAGCTATCGATCTACAAAAGTGTGAATGGGCAAAAATTTTAAAAGACTAAATTTCAACTACAAAACACACACATATTTGAAATAAAATAATGTAAAAAATATTCCTATATTGTTTTACTCATTCCGTTATTTTTATATTTTTTTCTTTCAACTTTTTTCTTTTTTTTGTTTAACATTTTTAAGTAACAACTTTTTTCAATAAAAATTATACACAAAAAAGTATTATATATTATATAAAAATATAACTCCTTTTTGGAATAAAAGCATTAAATTTTGTTATTTTAATTTATTAGTGGTAGAAATAATTGCTGCAGCCAAATATAAAACCCAATTCAATGTTATGCCTTTCCACAAATATGCATGTGGATTTTCACAAACACACCCACTTGTACAAAAATAATAAATAGCTAATGATTTATCATCCTATTAAAGGAGTTAAAATTGATATTGTATACTATTTTATCTTTCTCATTTTTAAGAGACCAACATATTAGTATTTGTTTTAGTTATTTTAATTTAATATTTTAATTGAATAGGGAATACAAAAATAATGTATTCTCGAGTATATGTGAAAAAAATGATGAAAAGAGTGTAAAAATACAAGTTAAATTAATTCAGACGGAAAAAAATTGATATATATATGTATTGTTATTCAAAGGTTTGCAGTTATAAGGGAATAATACAAAAAAATAGTATAAAAATATTATTTATAACAAATTTAATTACGAAAACAAAATAAAATAAGAGATAGAAATGAAATAAGGTGTATAAGGAAAGAAAGACAAAAGCAATTTTATCTTTTTCTACAAATATTATCAATTTCACAAAGGTTAATATTACATACACAAGTAAAAAAAATAAACATAAAAATACATGGTTATTTTTTTTTATAACTAAAAATTATAGGTCTTTTCCCCTGTAATATTCAGAAATAATTTGCTTGCACAACTTTGTGTCATGTAATGGCAAATGCACAATATTGTAATATTTACTTAATATCAAATGTTTAAAAATATAGTAAGATTTATAATTATAAAAAAAACGTGGATTTTCATGGATTATGGTTGATATATATTGTTTGGTATAATGACTGTTTCCGTTAATTTCAAATATTGTATTTGTGTGCTCATCATAAATATCAACAATAAAAAAAAAATTATCCTTTTTAATTATATATTCATTTTTTATATGCTTAAAATTGTTGTCTTCATCTAACAAATCCCCTTTGGTGTTATCCAAATTATTATTTTCTTTTGCCTTTTTTCTTAAAACATGTTTAATATATTGATACAGCTTTATATGTGATTTTGAGCTTTGAACTTTTTTGAATATTAAAATAATTTCTTGTTCTATAATTTTTATGAAATCGCAAAACTCTTTATGAAATATATCTGATAGACCTATATTATTATTTTTAAAAAATGCTATGATTTGCCTATTCATCTTTATTTCGCTCTTATTTATACCCTTTTGAAATAAATAAAAAATTCCCAAATTTTCGGGTGCAATATAGTTATAATTATTTATTCCATACATATTGGATATTCCCCACTTTTTCATAGTATCTTCCATTTTATTCACATTTAAATTTTGCTCTTGTTCTTTTTCATAACTCTTTGGGTAGTTGGAAAAAAATGTCTCTAAATATTCGAATTCTGTTTTATCGATTTTATTAAAATTTAAAAATTTAACTAAAAATTCTCTATTATACTTAAAAATAGTGTTATTTATTGTATTTTGTTTAACGAACAAATAAAAAGTATAAAATTTCATGATGGTTTCTTCATTTTTTGTATCTGATAAAATATGTTTTTTAATAGAATTTTCATTAGTGCTATATAATTGATAAAAATAATATATCAACAATTGTGTAGACACATCAATATAAAATTGTATATACTTCATAGGATCGTAACTTTGAATTTTATCACTAATGATAGATATATTATCTTGTTTATTTTTTAAATTATCTGATAAGTTAGTTATTATTAATGATAGACTATACATGCATGTTAATATGTCATCGTGGTATGCCTCCATATTGTAAATCTGTTTATTAGAATTTCTGTCCTTTTTTGTGAGCATATAATAATTAATTAAAATTTTTATAGTTAATCGAAGTTGGTTTATAGTTATAGAGTTGTAAAGGGTTATGGGTAAAAGCATTTTTTTTAAATAAATAAAAATATTTACCCCATTATTACCATTCAGAAATGGAGAATTTACTTCGGTAGTATTAGACGAACTCATTTTATACAACATATATAAATAGTTGTAATTAGTCAAATTGAGTAAAGGTGTGAAGGAAATATTTGTATGTGAAATTGTCCAGTTATATATTGATAATATCCTTTCATTAATTTTGTCAATATAATTTAAAAAATTTAAAATAGACTTATCATTTTTATACATTTTAAAAAACAAACCATAAAATTTGTAAAGATATAAATATGAGTTTATTATTATATTTTCATTTATTATATTATTTTTATTCAAAGAATAATTAATATTACTTAAACAGATTAAATTATCATAATGTTTTTGTAAACATTCATCTATATTTTTTAAATTTATGTCTTTTTTATCAAAAATAGAAATATATTTTATTTTGTCTTCTAAAATTTTAATAATAACATTATACAAATTTGTCTTTAATTCAGGATTTATATATTTATCAGATATATGTGCTAAACTATATAGATAAGTAGAAATATTTTGCAAGTTTAAAAATGATAAGTTTTTATTTGAATAGTTCAAAATACGGGTGAAGCTATTATTTTCATTTTTAAGTTTTTTGGATAATTTTTTTACTATACATTTTGTTAATTTACTCAGAATTAATTCAATCTGTTTCACATTCTCATCATTTATTTTGTTTGTACAATCTTTATAATCGATGATCTTTGTAGTGGTTAAATAATTTTTATAATTATCAATATAAATTTTATGAAATGGTTCATATGAAATTTCGTGATCTTGTATTTCTTTATCTTGAGGGAAACATGATTTTTTATTTACACCATCATAATTATGTATCTCTTCTTTATTTTTATATGTTTGCAAAAAACTTTGAATACTTTGTATACTTTTAAGTATAATAGAATAGTGATGATAATTAAAATTTTTAACATTGTATATTGCTAATAGTAAAGCACTTTTAAGATATATATCATAATTAAAAGAAAAAAAATTATTTTCATTAGTTATGGATATTTTATAATTCAAATTACTTTTATAAACTTGACTTAATTTTTTAATTGGATAATATATATTAAGGGATTGAATCAAATTGCAAATGTCTTTTTCATTCAAATTTAACAAAAAATATAGTCGATGTGTATATATTAAATGGTGTAATAGATCTATATATATGTTGTTTATTTTTATTTTTGAAATAGCCCACAAAAATATAAAAAGCTCTTGAAATATTTTATTTTTTTTTCTTGTGTCCTCAGATATATTTTGATCTTCATATCCTTTTTCGTTTATCAATAAGAAGTTCATTTTTTTTTCTTTTTCATTGAGTTCTTTTAAATTTGACAAATATCCATGATAAAAGGAGTCAAGATTATATTTATTGTTGTATATAGTGTTAAAATGTTTTACTATCTTACTAGACATACAACGACTAAGTAACAAAAACATTAAATTTATAGGATCATCTTGTATATTATGTTTGCCTTCATATTCATTTAAGAATGTATAATATATAAATATATAATTTTCATAATATTTTGTAAAATCAATAGAATAAAAATAAAAAAGTTGTGAATAGGAATAAGTTATATTAGATATAGATTGGGAAGATAAATATATATACATATTATTTATATGTTTTATATATATTAAATAAGTTGGTATGTTATAATATTTTATGTTTATTAACGAATATAATAAATTTGTTAAATGTCTATATGTTAATTTTTTTATAAAATAATTCTTATTTATTTTTTCTAAAATATATTGAATAATATCATTTTTATAATCGAGGGCAAAACCATTAGTACTATACTGATTAGTATAGCATGAGTTGTAGTTATTTTTGGCATCATTAATAGTTATTTCGATTGAATTATTTTGTTTAGCTAATTTATTTTCTTCATTTAAATTTTGTGAGTCATTTTGGCATTTTTTTATATTCCTTCTTAAAATGTTATTGCACAAATCACTATATTCATTAGCTTCAGTTAAATTCATAATTTTATTAAACTCGTCAATATTTAATTTCATTAGATTATTATTAATATAATATGAGTAGTTCTTAATTTTATAATCCTTTTCTTTTATTAATTTGTATATTTTATAAATACATACCACATAATTTATAGGTACTAATATGTCTTTATTGTAATAAATATATTTATATACTTCATTAATATTTTCCATATTATTTATTTTTTTTGTTATTACAACATTTAATTCATGATAGTTTACTGTTTTTGTCTTTTTATTAGTTAATAAAATATGAAGCTCATTCTTTTTTTTTGATGCTTTTTTCTTAGGCCAATTGGTTGCTCTTAGTATCCCATTTTTCTCAAACCTATGATGAAAAAAAAAAATTATGTTTAATTAAAGAAAAATACAGCCAAAAAAGAGGAGGATTATATATATAGACTAAATTGATATAGCATTATGCAGATCATGGCTATCCCAATATGATCTTTTACTTTTCCCCATAAAAATTAGAGGGGAAATGATGTTGTAGAATGAACAATTATAAAATATGACACAATATAGACTTATTGTGTGTAGCGACAGACATATGTACATTAAGCTTATTATGCTATTTTTTGTTTTATTATTATTTTTTTGTACTAACGTGGTTGCACTATCCGAGTGCTTGAGCTGTATAAATTTATCATTTCCATATTTTTTTTTTAAAGGGTTTTTTATGCATTCATCATTTGTAGAAGAAAAGTTTTTATTCCCATGTTGATTATTTACAACAACACTTTTTGAAAAATTATTTTTTTGTTTTTTACAGACTATTTTTGCTTTATCAAATAAGGGCTTAAAAATCATTTTAATTATTATCTATCCATAGATTATTTTTACATTTATGGAAAATACCAATAACTTGAATAAAAAAAATGCCAGGATTTATTTCCTTTTCTCTTTTTTTTTTAAAGCTACATTTTTATACATAATTGGATAAATATATAAATTAATATGCAATATATATAATTGAAGAAAAAGAATAAATCAATAATATTTACATCACTAAAATGTATTTATTTTTTCTCATACCCAAAATTTATATACCTCCAAAAAAAAGAATAAAATTTGTCATTGAAATATGTAAGCAATTTTTTAGAAAAAACGGATACTTTTATAAGAAATAGGCTACCACACATAATATATCATTTTCCAATATAATATAAAATAAAGGGTTTGGAATTATTCGTATTATCACAGCTGTTTTATTTTGTTCACATATCTATATATGTATTTATACATGAATGTGAGTAGTTTTAGTCCTGTGAAATAAATTTAATATGCCTTATTGGTTTCATGAGATTTTTATCACCTAATTATTATTACGTTGAGTATTGTAACTTTTTTATTTTTCAACATTGATGTGCACATAACATATATGTTTTGTATTTCATTAAATAATTATCATATTTTTTAAAGCTTATTATATAATAAGTAGGAGAAAGATTTAAGTAGGGTATTTATTTATAAATTCGAATGTGTCTTTTATTTTAACAAGCACAAAAGAGACTTTTTCACCATAAAAGTAAAATATGCACATATTTTATAAAATTCCATAAAATAATATTAAACCTTTGTGTGAAGAAAAAAAGTATAAAAATATTATTGTTGTTATAATTTTCACTATAATTATTGCTTTTTTATTTTATTATACTTTTTAGTAATATGTTTCCTATATGATATTTGCTATACCAATTTTTTATACAATGGAAAAAAATGTTTTATTATTATTAAAATACACATATAAAGAAAAATGCGTAAATAGTAGATATTATATCACTTATTGGCATATCTATCATTTTTTGTTTTTATATATTTTTTTTATTTTCTTTAATTATACATTTTTCTATAAAGACTATTTTATGTAAGTATTTAAGGGTATATATGTTATTCCTAAAACTTATAACATTCTAAAGAATGATATCGCATTCAAAGTACCAACAATATATATATGCAAATTATATCAACATAAAGGAGCGAAGAGTATAATTATTGAAATATGGGATTTAATTTTATATAGGTGAACAAATATATGTAATTAATAGGCAGTTTGTTAAATCTTTTCATAATGTAATAATAATATAAGTAACATTGGTTTGCCTACGTATTCATATACTTAAATAGAATATACTTTTGTGTTTACATATTTATAGTTTTATATTTATACAAATGGATGACGCCATGGAATTTATAATGAAAATGTTAAAGCATATATTATATAGACATTTTAAAAATAAGGATGACATATATTTTTTTATAAAAAATGCTTAAAGGTAGTTGTTTATCACTTTATTTATTTAAAAAAAAAATTTATACCTTTATTATATCTATAATGTTATTATTTTACTATTTTTATATAATTTTTTGGCATATTATTAAAGATATGACCATTATTGGTAAAAAACAAAAAATTGCATTTGCGTAATAATTTAATTTACATGTACATAAATAGTATACGCCTATGTAAGATACACTTGCATAATAATTATTTAAGCCAATAAAAGTATTGTAAATTTGTGCTTTTATAATATTTTATAAGAATAACATTTTGTAAAAATAAACATAAAAAATATATATATTTGTTTGTTTATTAAATTATATAAACTATATAATAAAAAAATAATTATATAGCTTATGTAATATTAAATATGTTAAAAGAGAATTATTATTAAATTCAAGTTCATTATTTTACATATATATTATTTTTTTTTAATTTATCTTATATCCTCAATATATTATTATTAATATATTATATATGCACAAATAAAAAATAATATTAATAATAATAAAAATAATTGCATTCTATTTCCTGTATTTAAATCGTTTATATATTTTTTATAGTATGCGTAATTGTACCTAGAACAGAATGAATTATTGCACGGTGATAGTTTTTTATGTTTCATATAAACACTATTTTGATTTAAAATTTGAATGGTTACTTATATTTCATTATTTTAATAGAATACTTTTTATAAAGAAAGATGTTAAGTTTCTATATTTATTTATACTTAAATATTTTTTTTATATAATTAAATAAAAGAAATCTAATTTTATTTATATTTATATAATTATTTTATACTCAACCCCCAAATTCGTTGAATTAATAATTACAATAATATGACAAAAATATATATAAACAAAAAAACACTATCGTATGTACAATATTAGGATAGCACATTTTATATAGTATAATATTTTGTTGTGTTCTCAATATATAACTAATATATTTTTTTTCATATTAATTTTTTGATAATAAAATTAATTACAAAACTTAGTTTATTTTTATGGCATTTTGGCATAGAACATTTTTATAATTTATAGATATATATATGTAGATTTAAACTTTTTTTTATAATTATATTGTTATTATTGTATAATTGTTATAGATACAATTTTATATATTATTATGATATTCTTTTATTGTTAGTATATATTTTTATTTTTATACATATTTATATTTTTTATTATTCCCTATTTTAAATTTTATATTTTGATTTTAAAATGAATTTATGTTTTCTAATATACATTATATAGTATATCGTATGTATATAATATAAAAAGAGTTAGGCACATTGAAAACCCAAGCAACGTGAGCTAGCCCATACTATATATATATGGTTATAAGTGTTTGTATATTTGTAGGTTCCTTTATATATACATATTTTTTAATGTTGTATTGATTACATATATAATACTATTTATTATTATATTTAGGAATGTATATATATTTATAATATACGATTTTTTATAACATTGTTTTTTTAATTTTGTGTTATATTTTATGATATTAGTATGTATATATATTTTGTAATTTCAATTTTATGTGTTTATTACAACATAGTATTCAATAATATAACCCCAATTAACTATATAAATGAAGTGAACAAAATGGATTTATAAATAATATATATGCGTATGTATATATCCTTTTTTTTTTTATATTTTTCCCTTTTAAATTAATTGGATAAAAGTTTCGCTTAAACTGACTATATTATATATGGGCTGGTTTGCATATATGCTTATATATGCCTTGCGATTTACTATTTTCCATTTTTGCAATTCTGCATTCTTATTTTTATTATTTAATTAGCATTTTTTTTCTTTTAATGAAATGTTCGATATATATATTTTCAAATAGTAACTAATTTGAAGTTTAAGTTCAATAATTAATTAATTATGCATATGTGTACTATTATATATGCATGAATATTTGTTATATGATTAACCAAGCGCATACATATATGTTAGCTTTAGAATTTTATGTATATGATATTATAAGTACACTTGAATGAAAAAAACATATTTTTAAGTAAGATTCAATATAAACAACGTTAGACGAACAACTAATAGAGTATATCGCAACAACATTGGTGCGTAGATATACATTAACTAGTAAGTTGAAATACAAATTAGTTACATATAAATAAATTACATGGTGGGGTCGTATTTCTAGTATTGTTATCATACAAAAAACTAAACAAATTCGACCACCAAATATATCATCGCAAAGATGCATCAAGATAAGTCGATGAGAAGAACAATGAACCAGTCACGAAAAGATGGTAATGATACATGTGATATTAATAATGATCGAGAACATGATAATATAAATAGAAATAGTTATATTAATAATTTTCATATTGAAAATATAAATAATGATAAAAATGGATATAAAGGTTATAAAAATGAGAAATCGTATATATATCGTTCAGAAAGAGAAGATGTTAAAGATCCAATTTTAGGAAATAGAAAACATGCATATGAAGATAGTGTAAATTCAAATGAAATGATTTCAAGAACTAACTATGAATATAGTAATAAAAATGATATGGATATGGAAATAGAGATGTATAGTATGGGTAATAATAATTTTTACAATGGCAATAATAATCTTCATAGTAGTGATATTATAAATTATATAAATAATAATAATGTGACTAAGAACCTTGATAAAACAGGAAGCAATTCTGATATAAATACATATATTAAAAAATTAACTTCGAATCAATCTACTGCATATTGTGATGGTAAAGGCTATAATGAGTCAGGACTTGTAAATACTTTTGATATAAATTTTAGAGATGTTATAAAAAACAATAATAATAAAAATTATATAAATAATATAAATAATAAACATGTACCTGAGGAAATGTTAGAATTAGGTAACGGATCTTTTGATAGCTCCTTTTATATGGATAATAATGCCGAAGAAGTCGATAATGGGGAACAAGGTGGATTATCTTTTATGAAGAAATTAAAAATGTATTTTAATTATTTTGGTCCCGGATGGATTGTTGCTATTGCTTATTTAGACCCTGGTAATATATGTGGGAACTTAAATGTCGGTTTAATAAGATCTGATGAGTTTAATAGCATAGATAGTCCAATAAAAGATTATACGGGATATAGATTATTGTGGGTATTGGTATATGGGCATATACTTGGTTTTATTTTTCACACTTTATCAATGAAATTGGGACACATAACAGGTTTGGACTTAGCAGCATTATGCCGAAAAGAATTTAGTACAAAATTTTCATATTTTTTATATGGATGTGTGCAACTAGCTATATGGGGAGCACATATGCAAGCTATTATAGGTGTATTTGTGGCTATTAATTTGATTTTGGGAGTACCTGTTAAAATAGCAATTCTTTATACACTAATAGAAGCATTTGCATACAGTTTTTTAGAAAATAAGAGTATAGATTTACTAGAAAAGATATTAAGTTTACTTATCGGTATATTAGTTTGTTGCTTTATGTTTAATGTTTTTATGACACCAATAAATTTTCAAGAAGTAGCTTCAAGTATAATATTTCCTAGAATCCCAAAAGGAAAACTGTTAGATACAATGGGATTATTAGGTAGTGTAATATCAGCACATATATTTTACTTGCACTCAAATTTGACTTCAAAAAAAAAACCAATAATGTATAATGATAGAATGGTAAAAAGGTATAACAAGTTGGGAATAATCGAGTCAGGAGGATCTTTACTTGTATCATGTATTACAAATTGTATAATTGTTTTAACATTTGCTGAAGTAAACCTTAGTGGTGATGATAGGAGATCTGATTATAATCTTTTCAATGCATATGATGTTATGCAAAAATATTTTGGGAAAACATCGATGTATATATGGTCATTTGGTTTATTAAGTAGTGGAAACAATGCAAGCTTTATGTGTGAGTATGCATCAAAATCAGTTTTTGAAGGATTTCTAAATAAAAATGTTAATCCATTTTTTCGAGTTGTATTTTCCAGAATAATTCTTTTTATAATGCTATATGCATTTGTATCATATGATAAGTATACTATTGACCAGTTATCAAATTTTATAAATGTTGTTCAAATTTTGTTACTTCCATTAGCAATTATACCATTATACAGATTCTCTACACATAAAAATGTTTTGGGGAAGTTTGCTATAAAAGGACCATTTAAACTTCTTGTTTTTGTACTTGTTATTTCTATTATTGTTGCAAACTTTTTACTAACCTTATTTGATTTTCTACAATATGCACCTAATGGTTTATACGTTATGTTTATATTATTATGTTCGATAGTTTATTTAATATTCATCGTATATTTTTTTAACATGCCAATTACAAAAACATATTACAAAGAAGTTAGTTAGTGTATTCCTCACTAATACCTATGTGCATAATGTTTTGTAATTTAGCATTTTTTTATTACCCATTATATCACAAGTTTATTGTCCACTATTATTATATTCATTCATTTATTCATTCATTTATTATATTCATTTTTTTGTATGCGCATGCCTTGATCATAGGTGATTTCCGACTTACGTTGCGTTGATATATTCTTGCGTCAATGATGAAATATATATATATATATTATTTATCATTTTATTATTTCTTCGTTTCCATAAATTTCTTTGTTATTAATTTTTTTTTACATTTTCCTAATCTTTAAATTTTGACCTAAATTACATTATTATATATGATGCATATATATTACATTTACAATTCATGAAATAATGTGACGAGAAGCGGTGTCCATTTTATTTATTATTATGCTTAATATATTTTTTAAATAATTTTATTTTTAATTTTAAATATTCTCGAAAATTTAGTAATAAATATATTGTGTTGTATGTATATGTATTATTTTTCTATATTTAAATTCATGCGCATTATATTTATTTTTTTGCTATTTTCATTTTTTTTGTTTTTTTCAATATCCTTATTAATTTCAATGATATAAGTTGAGTAACCATCCTCACGAAATGCGATGAATGAAACTAGTTGCAGTTCTTTTTATAAAACTTATATAAATATAAATTATTATACAAATAAACCTACAGCATATAGGCTGTATATTATCCCCATAAATAGAATTTATCTATGGGGTATTTACAATTTGGTTTGAAAAATTGTTATAACATATTAATATGAACAATTTCGGTTAGGTACAGAAAAAAGGTTATATTTTTATTCATATAATTATCACATATAAAACAACAAATCTTTATAGTATGTTCATAAAAACATAACAATAAAAATTAATGTGCATAAAAATATAACAATAAAAATTAATGTGCATAAAAATATGAGCATTTATACACATTTTCACAAATTAATAATTTTTCTTTATAAAAAAAAATGTAACTACAAATAAGATAATAAGTCGGTGTTGTCGTCTAAAGGTTTTTCAAAGTTGTTTAATATATTTTTATTAACTGTTAAATGGCTATGATTATTATCAGTACCATGATGGTGATTATGATGGTGGTTGCAATGGTGATGGGTATTTTGATAACATTTTATATGATCATATTTACAACAATGATCTAGGTTTTTTTCTTTTAAAAGTTTATGGGATGCATAGTTTGTACTTAATAAAAATGCAGCCCCTAACAATGCCAAAGGTATATGCAAAACTTCAATAATATCATTTATACTATCATTACTAAATTCAATATGAGCATGAGATATTATAAATAATGTCATTCCGGTTAAGGCAGACATAAGTAAAGGGACATTTCTTAATTTGTAAAAGTTAACAACGGTGGTTATGGTAATTATTGGCATCATAAAAAATAATGCTATCTAAAAATTGAATAATAAATAAAGTATGAGCTTATTATGTCCATATGATTATTCAAAAATATAAATAAAAAAGAATAAAAAGGTAGACATAAAATAATGTATATGTTAATTTACCTTTTCCATAAATATGTGCCATGAATCATGGCCATGATGATCTATGGGAGCATTTCCATGGACACTACCTTCGAAATTTAAAGCATTAAGACCATTACTGCTAATAAAATAATGCTTTATAAGACTAAATAGTGACAATAAAATTGTAAGGACGGGTATCAAAACACAGTCAATTAAACATAGTAAGCTTGCTATCGATGATATTTTATTAAAATCAACGTTGATATATGAATATGCTCTGTAAATAAACAAGAAAAGAAATTTAATTATTTGGTTAATTTCAGAACACTAGAAATTGTAATTATTAAAAAAAGTTAAAAAATATTTCATCACAAAAATGAGATCAAGGCTGATATGTATGTTTATATGCATATTCCAATTATATAATGCATTTTTATGTTCCTTATTTATTTTTCTTTTCTTTTATCAGAATTTAATTTTTACCTCATAAACTGTTTCTTCATTGTAGCAAAACTATTTTTGAAAACATATCCTATATAGACCAAATAAAATTTTCTTTTTCATTTATGATATATTATAAAAAAAAAAGTCTAAGTTGGTAAGGGGAAATATTATTAAAAATATTTATTTTAAGTTTTAATATTTTTTTTCATAAAAGTATATATATTTCATCATGATTCTATTTTGGAAAACATTTTATGTTTATTTTCATTTAACTAAAAATCAGTTGCATTATATATTTCTGGAAATTAGCTGTAAGGGATTTAAAATATTATGTTCGTGCATTTCGATGTTTATTTTTGATTTTTTAAGAAATGAATTAAAAAGAAAAATAAAACAATAATCCAAAGCAATTCAGTAAAATAAATTTAAAAAAATTTTTAAAAATATAAAGAAAATATACTAAGAATTATAAAAAAAATAAATAAAAAATTTTATCCATATTAATTTCCCCCTTTTTTACAGTATTTTATATATTGCCCATTATCCTAAGTAGTAATCTAAAGTTAATGGGGGTATTTGTACTTTTATTTTTTACCACATTTATGATACATGCACATATTAATAGTTATTATATTTATATAAAATTTTACTGAATATTATCTTATCCAGTTTAAATTTCTCTTTTTTATGATTACAAATAATGTCCATTATTTTTTGTCTTTAATTTATGTTCACTAAAAATATAATATTAATAAAATTGGAAAAACATGATAATATTTATGCATTAGTTTTACATGATAATGGTCATAGTAAATATGCCAATGGCTATCCGTTAAAAATAATAATGATGCATTTCTTAATCATATAAAGTTGTAAATCGTTGCTAAAAGTATTATTGAATAAATACAAACCATATAATCTATTATAGATAGGAGAACAAACACACTACCGTTGGTTGCGTTCCATTGTAAGGATATACATGCTTCATATGTATGTGTGTATATATGTTTTTTGCTGAATTGTGGATTTACAATTAGTGAAAAATAGCATATAGACAATACAATAATGGTATGCAATATATGGATAGATAATAAAGTTTCCATAAATGCCCAAAACGCATTTATTTGTATATTTATTTTTCTCTTTTACTTTTTAAACCGTTGTTTAATCTTTTGAAATATTATATTAATATATAAAAAAATAAAATAATTATTAAGTTCTATTCCTTTATACGATCATATGCTTATATGGCCAAATATAATATTTGTAAACTCACCAAATAAGACTATTCAAATGTATTTTACCGAAAAAGCATTAAAAATTTTTTAAATATATTAAAATGATATACTCAAAGAAACAACATTAGAACTAATACCCCAATATGCATATCCCTAATTAGTATATATAGAGAATGATTGCTCGTATGTATGACGTGTTAAAATGATTTTCCTATACTCCCCCAAAAAATAATGATTCAATCATTATTATCTTTTATAAAAAAGAAAATAATTTTAATAGTTATATAGGCATAACTGAAATATATACCCCAAATAAAAATAATAATAAATAAAAATACATATATTTTTTTTAATTTATAAAACATGAATAATTGAGGAAAAAACATGTTACCCATAATATACCTTTATTTATATTAAGCATGTTTTAAAAATTTTAACTAGTATATATTTTCTCTGCATAATTTTAAATAAATGTACGTAATTTTGTACTTATTTTATTATATGTATAAAATAGCAATATATAATTTGTATATAATTATTGCCTAATATTTTAATAATACCATTAAAGCTTAATCCTATATATATATTTTATTATACAATTTAAATATAAAGGGATTGTGGGGAAAAGCAATACAAACAATAAAAAAAATATTATCACATGCATAATACTGTACATAAATAATTCATAAATAAAATAACAATTAATTATATTAAATAAAAAAAGCTATAACATAATTAATATATTATAATAAAAAATGTACATAATATATATATTTAATTATAGGAATGGTGCTTATTATTTATGCGCATTACAATACTTGTAACATAAATATTTAAAAGTAGTTATTTATTTAAGCCAATACAATTTCAATAAGGCTGTTGAATAATATATTAAATTTATTTGACTATAGGCAACAGCCCTCTCTACGTGCTTATTAATCAAAAAGATAAGGGGATAACGCACATATAATATTTTGATATTAAAAAAAAATAATAACATGAATATTACTATATTTTTTTAATGGGGTGGTACACCCATTTGGCTCATTTTAATGTACATATATGAAATCATTTTATAGTGCCTTTATTCGAATACGTATTAAAAAAATATATGTATTTGTATGCATGTTTTATATATAGTATATATATAATTATATATGTATATTATATATACTCTAAATAGTATGTACATATATAATAAGCGATGGAAATAAAAGAAAAATATTTTTTATAGAAGAGAAATGTATAGGAACCGAAAAATATAACAAGCCCAATGGAAAAAGTATGCGGTATTTATTACCAATTTTTTTTAATTATATTATTTTTTTATGCAATAGTTACGTAGAATGTGCTTTTATCTGTGTTTTTTTATTTTTTTCTGACACCGTTTATTTTATTTAGTTATAATAATAGCATATACCCCTTTAATTAATTATTTATTTTTATTATATAATATAATATGTAGATATTTTTTACATATGCAAATAATATATTAATTATATATGCTTA
Source organism: Plasmodium vinckei vinckei (assembly GCF_900681995.1). Lineage (NCBI taxonomy): Eukaryota > Apicomplexa > Aconoidasida > Haemosporida > Plasmodiidae > Plasmodium > Plasmodium vinckei. The sequence goes on from NC_051304.1 coordinate 1,442,088, forward strand.
TATATAATTATCAATATTTTATTCTTATTTTACATAATTTTATATAAATATAAAAAATATATGCATCATTATTATATTTTATTTTTGTATATATAAATTACATTTCTATCTTTTGTATTTTTGGATATTTACATTTTTTTATATTTATATATTTTTTATATTTTTACATCCATAAATTCCCTTGCATTTAATTTTTATAATTTCTATAATTGTGCTTGTTAAATATATTCTACTTACATATTTTCATTTATATAAAGAAAGAAAAAAAAAATATATTTTTTTTTTTTATTCTTTCTTATTTCCCATTTTAACTATATATAATAATATATATTTTTTGTTTATTTTTCATAATATTTTTTCTCTTTTAAAAAAAATAAAATAAAAAAAAATATATATATATATAATTTGGGAATATTATGCAATGCAAAATACATGTTTGTTCATAATTAAAGAATAACATTATTTGGTATGCATATATGCATGAATATCTTTTTGTAATAAAGAGATAAGCATTGAAGAGAAGGGATAGATAGCTTTATAGCTCCACATTATATTATACAGTATAATATTTGCCAAAGAAAAAATTATTTAGAAGTATCCGCAAGCATATGTCGCTAGATATAGAATCATATCATTACAACATAGGAAAAAAAATAAAATTGTAATAAAAATAGAAATCATTTTATGAAAACAAACAAGGAAAAATATTTTCCAAAGCTGAAGAATAAAAATATAGTGCTGTCGGATTGATGCGCACATATGCATATTCGATGTATCACCATATGACCATATACAAAGCAATATTGTATAAATATTCGACGCACACACTAACCTTACGAAGCTGCAGGTTGATATAAACCTCTCTTTTCTTTCTCTTTCTCTCTCTTTCTACTCCCCTCTCCTTCTCACATTTGTAACTATCTCTTAAAGAAAACTGGCAAGATGGAAAAAATTGTGGAGATTATTGAAGGGTTAAGTAACCCTGATAGCCGTATACGAACTGAATGCGAAAATACCCTAAACTATTACAAAAAGAATGATTTAAATAATACAGTATTATCAATATTGAAATTATTAAAAAGCCACAAAAACAGCCAAGTAAGATTACAATGTGCAATATTAGTACGTAATTTATTTCGAGGATATATAAAATCTCCAACTGGTGATATAATGGATAAAGATAAAGTCGATGATAATTCAATCTTAAATGGTGAAGAAGAAAATTATTGGGATTTATTATCTAACAATTTAAAAAATATAGTTAAGTCTGAACTTATTAGTAATATAGGTATTGAAACTGACAAAATGGTGAGAAGTAATTTGTGTAGTAATATAATAGATCTTTCATCAAAATTGCTTATAAATAATGAATGGCCAGAATTATTATCTGTTACTTTTGAATTCTGTAACTCAAATAACAATAATGACGTATTAATAAGTGGGTATAAAATTTTAGGAGGTATATTAAATTGTATACCTGATGAATTGCATGGTAAAAATGAAATGATATCATCAATTTGTATGAAAGGGCTAAATTCACCAAGTGTACAAGTTAGAAGTGAATGTATTAATTTAATTTCATGTATAGTAGAAGATAACAATTCCCCATTAATTAAATGCGTACAACCATGTATTCCTTTAATTTTACAATCTCTAAGTTTAATGGTTAAGAATAGTGTATCTGATGTTGCTGTTTTAGATGAATGTGAAAAAGTCTTGCAATCAATAGGAAAAATGATAGATTATAATGCAAAATTTTTTTCTAAATATATTTCAAATTTATGTGACATCTTATTTGATATATGTATGAAAAATGAGAATGAATTAAACTACGAGTTTGATAACAGTTTAAAATCTTTAAGTATTGAAGCACTTATAACTATACCAGAAAGAAGGCCCAAAACAGCTTTATCGGTTCCTCGTTTTTTAGATAAAATTATTAATGTATCATTATTATTTATGCTTGATATTAACAACGATTGTTTTAATGAATGGATGAACTCACTAAAAGAAAGTAAAGATGAAAATCAAGAATTATATGATATAGGTGAGGAATCATTAGATAGAGTTGGTAAGGCATATAGTGAATTATCAGATGATTCTGAATTTATTCATATATTATATAATAAAGTATCTGAATATTTAATGAAAAACACATGGGAACATAAATATGTTGCAATAATGGCTATAGCACAAACTATTGAGTATTTACCAGAAGATGAAATAGAAGAACAATTAGAAAATGTTATCAAAATGTTATTACAAGTTTTATTAGATCAAGATGTCAGAGTTAGATATGCTGCATGTCAAGCAATTGGTCAAATATCTTTAGATCATCAACCATATGTCCAAAAAGAATATCCAAGACAAATTATTACTTCATTAATTTCAACTATGAATGACGTTCACTTAAGAGTACAATCTCATGCAACAGCAGCATTCGTAAATTTTGCAGAAGAATTAGAAAAAAGTGCATTATTACCATTTTCTGACATGATTATAGAAATCCTTTTACAAAAATTGAACACTACAAATTATTTATTAGTTCGTGAGCAAGCAGTCACAGCTATAGCAGTTATTGCTGGTGTCATAGAAGAAGATTTCTTAAAATACTACCCTACTGTTGTACCTTTAATGAAGGAAATAATACAAAAAGCCGTATCAGAGGAAGAAAGAACATGCAGAGGTAAAGCAATTGAATGTATATCAATAATAGGTTTATCTGTCGGTAAAGAAATATTTATTGAAGATGCAAAAGAATGTATGAGTGCATTATTACAAATAAGTAGCACAAAAATGGATCCTGATGATACAGTAAAAGAATATATACAAGAGGCAATTGGTCGTATATGTCGTGCCTTAGGAAATGATTTTTATCCATATCTTAGCAGTATAGTACCAACTATATTATCTCTTCTTTCTATATCACCAAAACCTTTAGTTGATGACGATGACGATTTAACTATTACTATGGTTTCTAATGGACAATATGTAGGATTAAAAACTTCATTATTAGAAGATCAAGAAAAGGCACTTGATTTATTAATTATTATTATAGAAGTATTAAAAGAAAATTATAAAGAATATATAGAAGCTACAGCTAGTGCTATATTACCTATGCTTAATTACGAATTATCAGATGAAATAAAACAGAAAGCATTATCAGCTGTTAGTGAATTAATTGAAGCAGCAAGAATAATATCAGAGCAAACAGATAATAATAAATCTATGCTATTAGCTATACTTACAACATCTGCTGAGAAAGTATTAAAAAGTTTATCAGATACAAAATTAGATGACAATTATGAATATGTATTAGATATAATGATTATTGAATCTAATGGTTTATACATGTGCTTACAAAAAGCCGGTGCTAATATATTACCTAACAATACATTAAAAATGTTTTTCAATGAAATATTTAAATTATTACAATACTCAACTGATAGAAGAGTTATTTATAATCAAAAAAAAAATAATGAAGATGTCGATGATGACGAATTATTAATTATAGATAGAGAAGAAGAGTTAGAACAAACATATAGAACCAACTTATTAGATATATTGGGAGTATTAATAAAACACCACACAAATCAATTCTTAAGTACATGTTGTGATATATGTATTACATTTATAAATAATTATTTAAACTCACCACATGCAGAAGATATTGCATTAGCTTTATATGTTTGTGATGACTTATTAGAATTTTTACAAGATAATAGTGTTTGCTTATGGGAATATTTTATGAACCCATTATTATTAAATATTAACCACTCTGATCATAAAGTTAAACAAGCAGCATGTTATGGTGTTATACAAGCAAATAAAATAGAAGCCTTTGGTAAATATGCAAATTTGGCTGTAGAATATTTATTAAAATTATTACATCAATCTGGTCCATCTAAAAAACCCAAGGAATACATATCTGCTATTGATAATGCTGTAGCTGCATTAGGAGATATTGTCTTAATGCATACATCCAAATTCAATAATGCAGAAGAATTAATTAAATTATGGTTGAATAATTTACCAATTAAAGAAGATGAATCAGAAGGAAGACGAGTACACAAAAACTTAATCGATCTTGTTTCACAAAATCACCCACTTTTATTCGGAAAAGATAATTCAAATATTGGAAAAATTATAGAAATATTCTTATCAGTATATGAAACAGATTTTTCTGATTCAGATTGTAACAAAAAAATAGTATCCTTAATAAGTTCTTTAGACCAATCTTATTTGAGCAACTTGGCTTCCTCATCTCTCACCAACAAACAATCTAAAAAATTAAATCACATTATGAATGCCTCTAGAAAGTAACGTTCTTTTAAAGATCGGGAAGTGCTAGCCAACATTAAACACCATGCAGACTTATATATCATAAAAAAAATTATTGTATAACATTTTTAATTTTAATAAATTGTATTAAAATTGTAAAAATTATAAAAATAAAAAAAAATTAATTATATATATTCATACAATCAAATCAGTGTGAAAAATTGTCATTTTAAAAGAAGTACAAAAGTTGGTATTGTATTGACTTTAAGTATTGTGCGTGTACGTATGGATGGATATTCCTGTATATATAAATAATTGGGTGTGTAGGAAGGTGAGTTATACGTGCCCCCTACCCTTTGTATTGGGCCACATACAGTATACATTATATAAATACATAATTGTGAGAATAAAAGTAAAGAATAATAAAATGTAAATTTTTATGCATACCCATGTATCCTTTTAAAAACATACTTATGAGCACATTTATGCATTATATGCATTTTATTACAATTTTTTTATTTATTCATTAAATATGTAGTTTAATCATGAATATTGTTGTATTTCTTTCCCTTCATTTTTTTCTTTTTCTTTTCATATATATATATATATATATATATTCCATATTTATATCACTAAAATAAAATGTTCTAATTTATGTAAGTACATATATATTATGTATGTATATGTATACACATGTTGCATATCATTTATATGCAAAAAATGCGTAGTATTTAAAACTTAATATTGATCTATTATATACACATTTTAATTTTGTGAAGATTTATTATTATTTATTTACTTTTGCATATATCATATTAAATTTATATTATACATGTATTAAATAAAATCATTAATCTTAGTAATTATAAATAGTTTTATATAACTATTTTTTTTTTATTTTTTTTTTTTTTGCGACGTGAGTTGTATAGTTGTTCCATTATAACATCGGAAAAAATTGTATAATTAAAAACGCATGTTCATCTTTAATTATTAATAAAAAAATAATGTTGTAAGTATTTTCTTTTTATTACAACAAATATAGAAGAATATATATAGGCAATAAAGTTATAAAAATTGTTCTACATATATTGCTAAACTATTTAGTAATTCTTTTTTTTAAAAATAATCTTACCTAAACAAATAATCAAAATTAAGTAATTTTTTTCTTCTGTCTTAAATTTGAAAAGAGAAATAATGAAATCGAAAAAGGAGTACGTAAAACATAAATTGGTAAAAAATATTGATTTATAATTTTAAAAAAAAATCCATACTATTATTCTAACATTTTAAATATTAATATGTAAACTTTGAAGAATTGGTATTCCTAATATTTTTACTAATGGTATATAAATTAATATATATTATATATATATTTTTTTTTTACGTTTTTATTTTTATTTTGCATTCTCTCCGTTCTGTTGGTGCTCCGTTACAGTCATTTCATAGGAATGTTATTTTATTTTTAATTTTGTTTAAAATTTTATAATATTTAACTTTGTATAATTTAGAATTATTTAGAGTATGTGAAAAATTGTTCATATTTTTTTTAATTAATTTATTTTTTTTTTTGTTTCCCCCTAATTAATAGACGGTTTATACTTTTTCAAAAATGAGTTTAAATAAATAAAAATGGAAATAAGAACACGAACTCCCAAAAATATAAAAGGGAACAAAGATTATGAATATATAACTTCTTCACAATATTATGTAAATAAAAAAAGAACAATTTCGTCGGAAAAAGTAAATAAAAATTATGATAAAAAAAAAACAAAGATCAATCAAAAAAACACCATTGAAAATGATATAGAAAATGAGGCTAATTCTGTGTATAATGATGAAGTAACAAATAAAAATAGGCCTAATAAAATAAATAAGAAAATACGCAATGAATTATTAAAAAATGGTTTGGATGAAAATAGTAAAAGTTATGATGATGCTATAAAAAATTCGCAAAACAATTGTCAAACAATCGATGAGTCCATTTCTTCAATACCAAGCCATTCAAATCATAGCAAAAGTGATGAACAAAATAGTTCTCTAAATAATCAAAATTATAAAAGAGAAAGAAGAAAAATAAAACAACATAAAGATAATTTTTTTTGTTATTATAATGAAATAGAAGATGAAGAAGGGGAAATATCAAGTGAAGAATATGAATCAGATCAAGGGAAAAAAAATAAAATGAATAAATCAATTATATCTCGAAAAAATGAAAAAAAAATAAAACAAAACCATGATTCTATAAGTAACAAGTTTAATAATTTTATAAAAAAAGAAAATGATATATATAATTATAATTTAGACTTATTCGATTTTTTAAATAATTTTAAAACAAATGAAGAAAATGTTGAGAACTTAAAAAAGTTGATACTTTTTATAGTCCAAGAAATTGATGGAAAAAAATGGTTAGACAATAATAATATTCATGGTGGAAACAAACATAATGGTATTTCTGATAATGAATATGATAAAATGAAAACAAATAAAATAAATAAATATTTTGTTAATATAAAGGAAAATATAGATATAGAACATATAACAAACCACAATAAAAAAGATATAAGAAATGTGTTTTTTTTTGAAAATATTAATATAAATTATAACGATAAAGATGTGATTATTTATCCATTTAAAAGTTCATTAGTTATTGATGATAATGTAGCATATTCACAAAAAAAAAAAAAAAAAATAGCAAATGAAAAAAAAAAAAATAGTATTAACAAAAAGGTTCAAAGTATTAGTGATGTAGACATACAAGATAATCCATTCAAAATTATAAAAATAAAAATACCAGAATATGAAGATTTGCCTATACATATAAATATTAATGAGAATGATGTCAAAATAAATTTTGAGATACTATCTTTTTTATACTTTTTATTGATTTGTAATTATATATCCAGCGAAGAGATTGATACTCATGATGGTTCCTTCAATTTAACAGATATTTTTTCTTATATTGATGAAAAATCAGAATACCATTTCAGTAGTGAGAAAAATATATTTTTAAGTTTGTGTGCCCCTGTGATGTATCTAGACTTTACTACTAACACTAATTTAGTAGATTTTTTTGAAACATTTTTAAAAAGCTGTAATAATGGGAATAAAGATGAATTGGCTACATTTTTCCAAAGTGAATTACCCCTTGATATTTCTCAAGAAGAAAATAGCAAAATAGAAAATTTAGACCAACTAATAAACAAGTTTTTACTAAAATGTAAGAATATATTTAATGGGTGTTTATTAGCTATTAGTATATGTAGCTATTTAAATACTTGTATATTTTCAAAAGAATTTAATAAAAGTAGAAATTTTTTATTTATTTATTTTGTTTCACAATTTATGAATTCCACTTATTTGTTTGATATAATTGAGGTTGAAAATGTTTGTAAAAAGGTAGAGTGGATAAAATTGAATGGGGTATCAAAAAATACAGCTACCAATAATAATATTTCAGAAGAAGATGAATATACCTATTTGTTGATATGTTTAGTAGGGCATGAAATATTAATATATGGAATTTCTAAATCCGATTATTTTGTCCAATTATATTACTCTATTAAGGATAGAAATAAAATTCATACAGACAATAATAAAAAATATATAGAAGACAAACTTATGCAAACAAAATTTAAAAAAATATTTTCATATAAAAATGATGATATAATAAATGATTTTTCATATTCTATATATATAAAAAATAATCAAAGATATATAAAATTGGCTATTTGTTGTAATAATATGAATATAAAAATAGTAAATATATTTTTAAAAAAAAAAAAAAATGAATATGAAATTGACAATTTTATACAAAAATCTCAAACAACAAACATGAAATTTGATAATTGTAATTCCAGTTTACCACATTTGTTTCCGTTTAAAAATGTTGGTAATTTTGAATTAGAAAAAAAAAATGCGTTTTCCACCTCTCTTAATGAAAGGGAAACAGAACACAAAATGGACTATACAATGTCTTATTTAAATAATGAATATACAGAAAAGAGTGATAATTATAACATGAATAAATATTCTTACTATAATGTTTGTACTATGGAGGATATATTACATATTAGACATGGCATAATAACACTGTGCTCATTTTATCCATGTATAAACTCATTTGTTTTATGTATAAGTATAAAAGATGGAGATGTTATAGTTATTGATATACGAAATAATAGTGAACTTTTTTATTTTAAAAGAAAAACAGAAACAATATCCCATTTAAAATGGAATGATAATAGCTGTATATCTTTTGGACAAGATAAAGGATGTATAATATATTTATTTGAAAATAAATATCTTTTAAATATTGATAAAATATGGAATAATATTATTGAAACAATATGTACACATAATTGTATAATTAGTGATAATTATTTTTTTACATTTGATGATGGTACTATAATAAAAGGAAAAATAAAAATAAATCCAAATAAAATAAAACATCATGAAATAATTTCATGGAATATAATATCAAATTTTTCTATGGATCCACAAATTATTTTAAATATTTCATCAACTAAAAATAATCAAATTGATACACCTTCTTTTATATTATTATATGAATATTTATGTGGATTACAACATATTTTAAAAACTGGAATTAAAATAACAAAATCGGAAAATTATGATACTTCTATAAGTCGAAAAGTTGTTGCATTAGTTCCAAAAGCGTAAGAAGAAAAAATATATATTAAAATAAATCTATTCATAAATATAGTAATATATACAAAATTGCTCGTTTTTTTTTTATAGAATTTCCTTTTCATATACTGACAATGGCTATATGACAGCCTATGGAAACGCGTGCGGATTAGTTCATATTTTTTTTGGAAAAATAGATACCCCACCAGTTATTTAGGGATAATATGTTATGCTTTTTCTCTTTAAGCCTCTACCTATATATATTTTTCTATTATATGGTTACATCATTTTGTTTTTGTTTTTGTGTTTCCTTTTTTTAAGTTTAACAATGATACATATTAGTAAAATAGATAAACAAATTCACAATCAATATAGTAACATATTGAATATATGGATACACATGTTTGTATTCATGCATATAAAAAATATAAGGAATTAATTTATTTTTGTATATACTATTCATAATTAATTTTTTAATAAATGCAAAAATTCTTGATTAATTATATTATTCGAATAAAAGTAGTAAATTACTAAAAATAATGTCAATTTATAAATTCTTAATATAGATATAAATATTAATTGATATATACATGTATATTAATTTATTCCACTAGGAATGTAATGAATAAATTGGTATATAAACATAAAAAAAAAATAATATCACAAGTGTACTTACACACAGTGTATATATAATATATGTTTTTACAAATATTAATACCATAAAGAGAAATTTACAATGAGCATACACTATATAATTCAATGTCTTTTCATATATTACTATCAATATGAATATAACATATTACAAATAGATAGTTATATTAATTTTCTGCAAATTTTATACTTCTACATTTATCGTTTTGCCATTTCCCATAAGATACTTTTTTTTATTTGACATATTAGAACTTGATTCAGCACAGAGTGCAGAAAAATAAACCATCAAATAAATACAAAGATAAAAATTCTCCTTTGCTACTAGCATTTCTGACATGTAAATTCCTGAAAAAAAAAAAATAAAGCAATAAAAATTATATATTATTATGTAACTAGCACATTATGACATACATAGTAAGCATAAATAGTGGGTCTCTTCACAATAAATGAGAATATATATAAGCCCAGTATTAACATTTAATAGTTTTGACATATTTATAATATATGGTTTGTTATTTTTATAAATTGTTCTATATTTTATTTTGTTCTTACCGTAACAAGTATAAAATTGTTGTATGAAAAGCATAAAGACATAAGTTGATAAAAAACATCCCAAAATCCCTAAAAAAATGAAAAATATGCACATAATATTTATAATTGTATTATTATTATAATGTCTAAAATGGAAATATGACTTTATGCTGTCTAGACAATATTTTGTAATTTTTAACCTTTTAAATTGATTGCTATTTTATTTTTTTGGGAGCCAAGTATATTTAATAATAAATATGAACAACTCAATAAAATGAAATTTGAAAATTCTACATATGGGGTGTCGAACATATATTTCTTGAGATTTGATAGTGCCATATCATTTTGATCAATTTTTGACAACTGATAAAGTATTAAAAGTAATCCGCCTAAAGTTGATATAACTTTATGTAATACGGTATAAAGTCCCATTGTTATAACTAGCTAAAAATAATTGAGAAAAAAAAAAAATAAATCACCAAAATAGAAAATATGTAAATATTTATGAACAGTCATGCAAATATGTACACATATGCATATATATAAAATAGGTCTTTTTAATTTTTTTTTTTTTGTAACATTTAAAATGTGTAGCAGTCCTTATATTTTATCTTACTTTTTAATTTAAGTTAAATCAAACAAATGGTAGCAATTTGGTATAATTGTTGTTTATTTAATTATAAATTGAATATAATAAATATATGCTATTAAACAATATAAGCTTAATTAATAATTTGAAGGTATTGTAGAGATATTAAAAATATATATAAGGTATGGTTTATATAATGATCTAATAACTAAGCATTGCCAAATAATTAAACTATATAATATTTTATTTTTTTATGTAATACTTTTATATTTTAAGAATATGTTTTAACATACAAACAAACAAAAACAATGCTACAATTCAATAAATATAAAATTGTTGTACAATATCAGACTGAAACAATGGGAATAAGTTATATAAAAAATATAATAAAAAATATTTTTAAATAAGCAAATATTGTAAAGATTAAATATATATATGTATGAATTTCTATAAATAAATGAATGAGTACAAATAAATCAATATGCGCTATTTGTGTGTGCTTAGCATACGCAATATAAATAAGAACAAAAACCGCAATTTTTAATTATCTTAAATAAGTACCATTTTATAGCAATATAAGGCATGTAAAATGGTACTAATATTTATAAAACAAAAAAATAAATGTAAAAATATTATAAATATATATACATATGTAGTATCATGGTGCATAAACCACATAGTAAGTATACACGCATGTATGCATATTATATACATATGATTATATATTAGGTATAGGGACAATAATTAAAATTTCAATAAGTCTATTAAAATAAGACTAAAAAATATCATAAATTTTAATAAATATATACTTTAAATGTTGTTTATTTTATTATATTTAACCATATATTGTGCATTATATATCTTGACAACTGAATAAATAGAAGAAATTAAAATAAATCATTCTTATATATTTTTTTTAAGTTTGTATCTGTTAAAGGTATTGTTTTTTGTAAAAATCAAATACATGTATAAAAAAATTTTCAAACAAATTTAAAAAAATAAAAAGAAAAATTGAATCAAAAAAATGTAAATAATATGCATGCATGTGATATTCTCTTTGCAGATATTGCATGGAATACACCTTTGTGTGTAATTTATACAACCTCGAAATTACAACAATTATTAGCTGGCTCTTTGAAATATTAACGAAGTACATGCATATGTACATGGATGCATTTAGGGTTTATATATTTTTTGGTACATACTTTTAATATTTTTTTTGCTTGTTGTAGAATGTGTTAAAAAAATACACGGCGTTTATTATTTCTTTATTTATACATAAGGCTCGAAAATTCATATGTACCAATTAATGTTTTTTTTGATAATGATTTAGCAAAAAAAATAAAAAATCACATCAATTTAATAATGATAAATGATTAAGAAGTGTGAGAAAATTATTCTTCATCCATACCATCAAAATATTGTTGCAATTCTAAAATTGCCTTTTCGGCTTTTTTCCTCCTTTCTGAATCATTATTACATTTTTGATTTTCAATTTTAACTAACTTAATTTTTTCGACAATTTTATTAAAATTTTCCATAAATTTATCATCTTTTTTGTTATGAGTATCGCTATTATTATTTTTTTTTTCAGATTCATCACTTTTTTTTTGATTCTCTTTTTTCTCCAATTTTTCTTCAGTCTTTTTTGAGTCTTCTAATACGACTGATTTTGGTGGGCTTGATGAAATATCTTTATTTTCATTATTTTTTTTTGTATTATTTTCTATTTTTATATCTTTTTGATTAATTATATTTTCTTTTTTTAATTTCAAGCCTTTCCACATGTGGCAATGTAAAGCTTCAATCAATCTTTCATCATCGTCACAAAATTCATCAAAATATGTATTTTTTTTTTGAGTTTGATTTATAATTGGATTATTTCCATTGAGGTTTGGCTTATCACTATTGTTAGACTCATATTCTATATACAAACATTCGATAAAATATTCTGTACAAAATTTAAGTATTTCTTTTTCTTTTTTTTGTAACAACAGTGGAAATATGGCAATTTTAACTCCTATATCTTTATATAAATTAGAAAAATCAAAATCATCATTTTTTATCATTTTATCATTTTTTGCCTCAAAATTTATAAACGGGTTATTATCTATTAACTGTTTAGTATCTTCATTAAATTCGTCAAATAAAAAAATAATACTTTCACAATTTAAGTTTAAATTTGTGTATTTATTAGTATCACTTAAAAGGCTATTACTAATTATTTCATCTTTTTTTGTCTCTCCATTTTCTATGGTATATGGAATACATGATAGTATAATTATTTGTGCTTGATAATATTTATTAACAATTTGTATTTTTGCTTCTTTTTTAAAAATAAAATCTTTTAAATTATTATCTGTCTCTTTATTCTCATATAAAACTTTGTGCCATTTTTCATCAGTATAATGATTTATAACTTCAAATTTTGTTAATATATATTTTATGAAAACTTCAACTTTGTCTTTATCATATGATAGTACTACTATATTTGGAAGATTTTCCATTTTTACTTTTTTCTTACTTAAAAATTGTTTATGTTTTACGAGAGAAATATCATAATTATTATTGTATTAGCAAATTTAATTAAAATGAGTTGATTCACTTGATTTTTCTTGGAACTTCATTTGGTAGCGGTAATAACATATTTATATAAAGGTGTTGAAAAAAATATATAAATAATATATTTTATCTAGGCCTTTTAAATAATTGTAAAAAATAATAAGAAAATACTATACATAATATTTCTATCTAATGAATAGTATATCCTTTTTTATTTTTAAATTAGAAGAATGTTTTTTTCTTTTTCTTTTTTTTTATAATTTCCATATCTTAAAGAATTATTTTTCATACATATACAATGTTGAAATTTGGTCGTTATTTTTTTTTAATTATTTTTGTACTGCCATTTTTTTCTCTTAATTGTATATATGGTGATAATAATTTTATACACAATAATTTTTCCATATTGAAATAGTATGAAATAAAAAAAAAATTAAAAACTATTTTAATTCTAATACCTCTTAAAATTAGCTAGTTTTGTTCTTTCCTTACATTTATTAGTATCATTTTTAGAAAAGAAATTCCATATTTATATAGTATGTATATAAAAATGGGGTAGCAAAACGGTGTATAAAATTATTATTACACTCTCAAAGTTTAATATGCATTTATTTGGAAGGATAAGAATATAGCCATATATAAAATGAAGGTATGATATGAATCTTGGTTGTCTCTTTAAGATTCATTAATATTTTTACACTTAATGAGAATACATCAAATAAAAGGTTTTCATAAAAAAGTTTTTAAAAGTTAAATTAAAAATGGTGTATGTACAAAATAATGCACAATGAATTATAAATTCCATAAAATGTTTTTGGAGAGTTGAACCCTCAAATTGTGCATGTCCCATATGTATAGCATAGGGAAAAAATACTTTAAAAAAAAAAATCACATTTTTTGAATAATTAATTTGTCTCTCTCTTATCATACTATTCATTTTAGTAGTAAGAAAGGAGACTAAAATGTTTTAGAAAAAATTAATATTGATGGTTAGGTAAAGCGGCCAGGGGTAATAATTATATATTTCATTAGCTACCTATGATTGTTTAGAAATATGACACTTGTAACTGGTCTATATAAATTAATTTCAGTATTTGGATTGATCATCCTTCAAATTAATCAGTTCATAAGGATATGAATTTGTAAGTTCATTATTTTTTGACAAGTTGAACAACATCTTCATCATTAAGCTCGTGATCTTTTCCTACTTTTTGTGGATTATGTTTAACTGATTTTCCCCATACTAAAGCGTATTTAAATTGGTTGAGTAAAGATCGATGTATTTTTTTACAAAAATTTTCAACTTTTGATTTATCTTTTTTTAAAATAACAGGGGAATCATAATCTGGTATATGACCTTTAGGTTTAGTATATATACGTACTAGGTCAAGATAATTCCATATTTCTTCTAATAAGCCATCAAGATTCCATTCTAAATGTGCTGATATAGGAATATTATGAGGTAATTTTGTAATTAAATTTAATTCTTCCATAGTTATTTGATCTACTTTATTTAATACATATATACATGGTACATATAATCTGTTCCCTTCAATAACATCTATAATATCATCAACAGTTGCTTCACATCTTATTGATATATTTGCATTCATAATTCTATATTCATGACAAATAGATTTAATTATTTCTTCATCTAAATTATTTAATGGTACCGTATGAGTAATATTAATACCACCTTTATCTTTTTTTTGAAAAATAATATTTGGTGGTTTTTTATTTAATCTGATTCCAAAACCTTCTAATTCTTTTTCTATAATTTTTTTAAAGGATAATGGTTTTAATGCATCTAAGACTATTAAAATTAATGAACAACTTTTTGCTACTGCTATAACTTGTTTACCTCTACCCTTACCATCTTTAGCTCCTTCAATAATACCTGGTAAATCTAGTAATTGCATCTTTGCTCCTTTATATTTAAATATACCAGGTACACATGTTAATGTTGTAAATTCATATGAAGCAACTTCAGAAAATGTTCCCGTTAATTTATTTAATAGTGTTGATTTACCAACTGATGGAAACCCAACAAGTCCTATTCTTGCATCTCCTGTTTTTGAAACATCAAACCCTTCTCCTTCTCCACCACCTTTTCCTCCTCCTTCAATTAATTGAGCTTTTAATTTTGATAGTTTTGCTTTTAGTAAACCCAAATGATAATTTGTAGCTTTATTTTTTTGGGTCTTGGCCATTTCGGCCTCAATATCAGCAATCTTTTGTAGGATCGACATTATGCTTAAAATAAAAAATTATAATAAATTTATGCGAGTAGGTAAATGGTTATACACGATTATATGTGTACTTTTCAACTT
This sequence comes from Plasmodium vinckei vinckei, assembly GCF_900681995.1. Taxonomy (NCBI): domain Eukaryota; phylum Apicomplexa; class Aconoidasida; order Haemosporida; family Plasmodiidae; genus Plasmodium; species Plasmodium vinckei. Next base: position 1,457,679 of record NC_051304.1, read on the forward strand.
GCTTATTTTCAGCGGCCTGAATACTACTTTCTTCTTTTTTTTTAAACAAGCAAGGAACAAATTGTATATATAAATATGCCTAGCCTTTTAAAGGTTATAAATGATAAATAGGAAACAAATTACATCAGAGCATAATACTTATACATTATTCCACATCTAGTGTCTTTACTACATCTATTCAATAGTACTACAATTTCAATATATGTTTTTTGATTGACCAGTAATATAATTTTATTCGATTATTTATTTATTATTTTTTTTGGCAATCCTTTTCCCTTTGGCTCTACCAAATCATGGCATATTAAAATGGCTAGCTTTATATTTGTTTATTTCTTCCCTATTTAAAGTTTATTAAAAATAAATATCTGAAATATGCATCTATATATTTTGTATGGTAAATAATCAAATGCTTATATGTATATATATATATATTTATATGTGCATAGATAAGGGTATGTTGTTATAGGGATTCATGAAAATGATTTAAAAGATAAATATAAAAAATAAATGAAAAAAATTGAATTATTTTACGCCTTTATGGGCTAATTATTATATGTAAACAAATATATATAGCTAGGAAAAAAAATATATATAATTAATTAAAAAAAAAGGATGTTTAATTTTATTATATATTATTTTATGTTTTTCTTTAATTATTTAAAAAGTTCAAAAAACATAAATTTGTAAAATATGGAAAAATTTTAAAACCGTTATGCATATTTTTTTCTCTTCGTCAATGGACTCCTGAATATATGTAAATATAAATAGGCTATATTGTTTCCCCGAATTTGGTCATAGTATATATATTATTATTACGTATATATAATAAAGATATTATTATATATTTTTTAATATGAGAAGGTGTATGTATTATAATTATTTTGTAAGTTATAACATCAACTTATTGCTTAAACTATATACATTGTTTTATTTCTTTTTATATTTTTTTTTAATTTGTTTTCCCTTAGTCTCAACTATCAAATTATTAAAGAACATCACAACATGCCATTTGGCACAACACATTGGTCCCTAAATTTTAATAAATTAACTATATACCTAATTTTTTTTGAAAAAAAAATAAACTCGCATATTATTTAAAGAATACAATAACAAAAATTTTCAATTAAAATATGTTATTTTCTTATAAATAATTATTCTTACATATAAGTGTATACCTTTGTAAGTCGTGCATGTAAAAAGATTGTAGACTTAGGAGGAAATGCTAACCATAAATAGGGTTAGAAAAAATAAATACGTATTTACTTATAAATATATCACTTTTTTTTATTATCCTGCATTATGTATGTATACAATTTTTTGGATATTACAAGAGCTTAGACAATTAATATGTTAGAAAACCTTATGGCAATTAAATTGGAGGCATATACATATTTGGATATTATACAATAGCTAGGATAGCATATTTATTTGAAAACAATTTATAAAGATTATATAAAAACAGTGAACACATATTATTTTAAAAAGTGTAGGAGAAAAAATGGAAGGTGAAGAAGATATGGAACTTTTAAAAAGCAATATGCCAATTTTTGAAATGGCTAGTGAGAAAGATTTAAAAGTTAATATAATAAATCATGATAAGAATAGTGTGGAATATTATACAAATAAATTAAAAAATAGTACAATACAAAATGTAAAATATTTTGATATAGATATAACCAACGATGTTAAAGAAATAAACGATCCATTTACTGTTCCTTTACAATTAAATGATGGAACAGAAGAAGAATATTTTCAATACAAAATAAATAAAATTTTATCTCCAAACTCTGATTATTATTATGCTAAAAAAATTTTATCTCAAGATATGAATATAACAATTAATACCGATGATACAAATACTGATACAAATTGAATTTACATTTTTTTTTATCTCTCTAAAAAGGGCCAAATCGATGCCAACTTTTCAAAGAACTCATATGTTTGTCACGACTAGGTAGCTTTCAAAGTTACCTAACCCCACATTTTATTAATACATACATAACACTTTTGCATTGAAACGGCTACCTTAATATATATACTCATACATATGTGTGTTGTAAAAAGGGAACACCATAGGTAATTACACAATATGCAATGATTGATATGAGAGAAAATGATTGTTTTATTTTTTTTTAAATGAAAATTTGAATAATACATTTTTAATCTCTATAAATTTTATCATAAGTCCTGTTGAAAAATACTTTTTAATCCGCAGCCGTGGAGAGTATTCTTCTCTATTTTTTTTATTGTATAATTATTTATTTTTAATTATTCTTGTAAATATGTATATTCATATACTTGTTTCTATATTTTGTAAAATAAATAGTTTCATGAAAAAGAAAGGAATATATATGGATAATACATATATTTTTTTTTTAACTTTTTTTTGTATTTAACAATTTACTTTATAAATTTTTTATAAAATAAGAACATATTAAATTATAAATTCACCATTTGCAAACAAGATAAAATGAATTTTTTAAAAGCCCAATTTTTTAAGCATATTATAATATGTGTATAACAATAATAAGTTTGTTAATTTTTTAGTTTTCTTTATATATAATAAAAAAAAAGTAAAGGAAATAATTATTATAATGCAACAAAAGGGATGGAAAAAAATATCTCATAAAATAAAATTTAGTTGATTAGTAATAATGTGTATATTTATTATTAAAAAAATATGATTTTATTAATTCCCTCATAATTTTAAATCACTCCTTTAGCATAAATTTTGATTAATTTTAAAAAATCTTAGTAAAATGTATACTTTATAAATATGCAAAATAAATATATATATTATAAATTATGCATAAACATTATTTATAATAATCAAAATTGTCAGAGGGAGGTTAAACATATTCTTTAATTGCTGTGTGTGTATATATGTATTATACTTATATAAAAATTACTATTTAATAAAAAGCCTATTATTATTACTATTATTACAATATTGGGGGATATAAAAATAATAACTTTTAATGCCTTAGCATATAGTTGATTACCACCGTTTGATTAGTTTCCTATGCCTGATATATAAGGGGCAATAGCAACAAGATATTAAAATAAAGGAAAAACAAGATTGAAACATAACTTTATGACATATTTTTTTTTTTACAAAGAAGATATAATTAGGAAGTAATTAAAAATGCATAATTTTTTGAAGAATGAAAAATACAGAAAGGGTCGATAAAAATTTAGGGAATAATAACATCAGGCCATCAAATAATAATGAAAATGAAAAAAAAAGAAACTATAATATATGTTTTAGACAAGTAAACTACATAACTAGTTACACATTATGTAGGCTTATATATATTATACATATTATATATATATTCCTATACTTTGTTAATTATTCAGCATGTTTCAAGCTTTCAAAAGAACATAATAAATTTAATTATAATAATTTTTTATATTATGACAACCGATTAAATGATAATTATAATGGTAGAAAAAATGCATTAAATTATAAAAGCAAACCTTATAATTTTAAAAAGGACACACAAATAAACAATAAAAAATTTAAATTAAAAAGTGAAAAGGTTGATAAAATAATAGAAAGTTTAAAAGAACTAACTTTATTAGAAGCTAGTGAACTTGTAAAAAAGATTGAAGTAACTTTTTCTGTAGACTTAAAACAAAATGTTGGAGATAACAGAGATGGTCAGGGAAATAAACAAAATGAATCTGATAAAGACGCAAATGCAGAAAATGAAGAAGAAGATGAAAATAAAGTATATGATTTAATTTTAGAAAATGTTGAACCAAATAAAAAAATTCCAATAATTAAAATAATTAAAGAAATCAAAAAAGAATTAAACTTAAAACAAGCAAAAGATTTAGTTGATAATCTACCACACACACTTTTTGAAAAAATCAATAAAGAAACAGCAGAAAATTGGAAAAAAAAATTGACAGAAGCTGGAGGTATCGTTAAATTGAAATGACTTCATTAATAATTATATAATATTTTCGATACAGGTTTAGCATAAATTATTATATTTTCAATCTATGTTATTCCTTTTTTTTTTTTTTTGGTCTTATTATTATTTATAAAATAATATTTCTATTTAATTTTTTTTTCGAGTAAAATACAAAATACTTTTAATTTGTACAAAGGCATTTGTTTTAAAAAAATGTTTTTATTTTAAAATGATGTATGATATTTGTTTTTTCATTTTACACCCCTTAAAAAATTCTTAAATATGTAGCACATTTTTATGTCTATATATATGTATATGATTTTTTTTTTTTTACAAACTTATTAACTTTATTTTTATCCTAAAAATATTATATATTTTTTTTATTTAAAAAAAGAGTAGATTTTCAAAAATTATATTTTCTCTTATGGTTTAGCATGTTTTTTTGTTTTAATATAATTTTTTAAAAGCCCTGAAATTTTTCTTTGGCTTATTAAAAGAAAGAACACAAATATAAGTTAATATGATAAAATAAAAATATTTAATAAAGATAATGAATTTAAGTTATTTAAAATGACAAAAATACAAACATATAAAAAATTTATTAAAAAACACAAAACATAAATTATAGTTTATATGCTTATTAAAAAGCATGCCGGTAAAAAATTTACAAAAAGGGCATATTAATGGATTGGAAATTTATTAAAATTGTATATATACATAATATTACACACATATATGATAATTAATTGTGAGTATATTAAAATAAAATTAACTCATAAATAAATTCTTATAATGTATGTATATTCTCTAATACACATAATATGATTTTTTGTAAAAATTGTACATAAAAAATAATATATTTATTTGCTTAGTTTTATTTAATGGATATATTTTTTTCTTTAGCACATACTATTATTTCTATTTTGTTCATGTTAATTTAGTTGAGGTACATTGGCTGCTTGTTGGGCTTGGAAAAACTGAGCTTGCATTTCAAAAAGTTGGCATTCTTTTTCATACTGAAAAGCAATTGGTGTAATTAAAACAACAACTGAAACTCCTGTTACCCAAACAACCCAAGATGTTGTTTTCAATCCTGTTTTTACAAAATTTTGAATTCGATTTGATGCCACTCTTAATCTATTTCTAAGTCTAAATCCACCACCTTTTTTAAAATTAAATGTTGGCTTTCCTGATAAAGCCAAACTTGATCCATCATCATTAGCTATCATTCTAGATATTACTGCTCCCATTTTGAAAAACAAAACATACAAGTACAAGTTATAAGAATCTCTTATAGGTATGTGCTGTAGATACGTGTGATGGTATTCGATACGATTTGGCCGATTTTTATACATACATCGAGATTTTATATGATAAATTATTTATTGGAAGGGTATGTAAATAGGTATACATTAAGCGCGTAAATTGTCATGCATATATATGCCAACTAATATTTTGGCAAATGCTACTTTAATTTAATAATAATTTTGTAAAAAAATACATAAATGTATTTACTACTCGATATGGGAATATTTTATTGCCTATATATGATATATTTTATAAATCAATATAACAAAGCATCTTATTACAAAATCATTCCCAAACGATATATATAACTTTAAAAATATTGATGTTTAATGGAACAACAATATCTGTATGTATATATATATATAAAGAGGGGAAAATATCATGAAACAGTCTTATAAAAATTCCTCGAGCCGAAAGTTCTGGTAATTGCTTTTAATTTATATGAGTATAATTCCCCTCGAAATATATAAATAATAATGCATAATATTATAAATATTTTAAAAATGATCTACTACATTATACAACAATTACCACAATATAACTTATAGCTCCCTATATAAATTTGTAAAAAATATAGATATATATTTTATAATAATTTAAAAGAAAGTAAAAAAAATATAAAAAATGAATTATTTTTTATTTTTTCGTTTTATTTTATTTTATATTTTTCTTTAGTTTCCTTTTTAAATATATTTTTGCTTTTTAATCGTATATGATATAATGCATATACGTGGTAATATTTATTTTTTTTTTATTGTACAAATTAATACATAAAATAAAGTACAAAAAAATACAGGAAAACTGGATAAAATTAACAAATTATGAAAAAAAGTAAAATGTTACGATATTAATATTTTTTTATTTTATAAAAAATTACTTTCAAATATATGTAAAAAAATGTAAATAAAAATATTTCCGTTTTTTTACCTTTCTAATATTAAATTTTTTTCAATTTTTTCAATTTTTTCAATTTTTTTATTTTCACCTTTGTTCTGAAAAAATAAAGACAATGACACAAAAAATAGTAACTTTATCATCGCTGATATATATAACTTTTTTTAAATAACATAATTCGAATGTTGAAAAGAATTATATATTATTTATACCATTAAAATATATATGTTGAAAGGAGAAAGAAATGTTTCAACAGTAATATATTTATATTTCATTTCTTCATAATACATATATGTTAAAATTTATTCACAGTTTGTAAACAAGTGATAGCATTCAATAAAATTATTAAAAATAGTTTTTTTTTTTAAGTTGCACATGATAATTTATGGTAAAGATTGGACAACTTTTTTAGTATTTTTTATGCCGTTCATATATTGAATTAAAAACATAAAAAAAATAATAAAGCATACAAATTCATTTAATATATATATATATATATATTGGTGTGTGAATAAATTAATTTAGGGTGTTTTTCATATGTATTAACCTTTTCTATATTCCACAACAAAAAAACAGACAAATAAGGATATAGAAAGTAATAAATAATATAATGGTGAAATACAAAATATATAAAAAACAACGAATTATATTTATAATATTCAATAACATATATTATTCCAGTAAGTTGGGTAGTATACTGTTTTTAATTTGTAAAATATTATGACTTGTTCATAATTATTACTGTATTTGGATATTGCCGTTAATAATTTTAAACGCATCAATTTTGGTAAAATTATGAAATGAAATTAAATGAGTTAAATATATATTTCTGTACATATTTTTTTTACAAATTATACAAGAAATTGATTTGGATCCACAATATTTTTCATGTTCTGAATTTTTTATATATTTTAAAAAATAAGTAAAATTATTATGTAATAGGTTTACATAGTAACTAATTGTTTTATTTTCAAAATTTGGACAAATCTCTCTACTATTATTTGTACAAATACTGCTAACCTGTTTATTGTCAAACTGATCAAAAAAGTTAGCCATAATAAAATCTTCATCATAAATATTTGTAAAGTGTGCAGTAAATATGTTACAAAATGAACAAAAAATTATTTTTTTTGGACAAAATAATTTTTGGTGAAAAATATATTGTTTTCTATAAAAAGATTTTTCACATAAGCATTTTATTTTTACATGCCATATGAGATTATGTTTATTTTTATCATTTATATGCATTCCTTCATTACATAAATCACAATGTATATGATTTATAAGTTCATTTTTTTTAAATGATTGTTTACAAATATTACATATAGAGAAATTTTTTATACAATGCATTTTATGGATATTTATATTATATTCAAGAATATCTTTAAGACAGTTATCACATTTTATATAATTCTGGTTATGTATCATATTATTATTAGCACTTTTTTTTATAGTTTGATTTTCTATATCTTTATCTTTGGTAGAGCTCAATGCATTTTCTATTATATTAGTTGATAAGTTATATTCCACCGGACTGTTACTATTTGATGATATACCAAGAAATATTATATGCGGAAAAAATTGGTCATATACATATTCCAAAATTTCGGAATAATCTTGAGAAGAACCATTCCCATCATAATTATCACAGCATAAGAGATTATTGTTGTCATTAGTAGTAGCAATAGAAATGGTAGGTTGAGTATCTTCGTTTTTTCTCTCGTTTTGAAAATAAATAAAATGATACATTAAACATTTTTGAATAATCTCTTTGTCTATCTTAATCTGATCAGAACAATCATCAAAATGTAAATGGTGTACTGTTTCAGACACATCATCATAAGGTGGAAAAGAAATAAAAATATTAAATTTATTTATATCTTGCGATTTTAAAGATATATTTATAGAAATGTTACCTTTTTTTAATAATTCTAATATATTATAATTAATTATAAATTTGTATTTTTTAAATTGGCTGTTAATTATGTTAGTAATATTTACTTGAGTATTATTTATTATTTCATATGGATTATTATTATTACCAGTTTTAATATCATTTGAAAAAAAATTAATTTGATTTCCACTAATATTTGGTCGTTCACATATATCAACAGTTATATCTGTATTTATTAAAGACACTGCATTATCTGGCTCTAATTCACTAATATAAAATTTTAAATTATTAATATGTACATAGTCACCTAAAGTTAGTGTACTATAATTTAAACTTAATTGGTTTTCTAATAAATTTTTCATAAATTTTATATCATTTATATTTTCATTTAATGATTCAAATTTTATAAAATCACATTTTGATAAATTTGCATAAGTTACTAAAATCCGTATTACTCCATTTTTTTCAAATATTCCTAAATTCTCTTTTATGTTTTCTGAAACTTCAATTATCCCTTCACTTGAACTAAACTCTAAAACACATGCATGAGTCATATAATTATTTTGAACATTTTTTAAACTGAATGTATAAGGGAAACTTACTTCATTACTATATGTCCCTTTTTCAAGAGTTTTCAATATAGAGACAGGCTATAAATTCATAAAAAAAAAGGGAAGAGGGTATATAGACATGTATAAAATGTGCATATTTTAATATAGCAAGGGAAATAAAATGAAGCAACATTTCTACTGCTTTAACGGTATTATAATCCCATGTATAGCAGTACAAATATGAATTCAAACAAATTATTCAGTCTACTTGTACGTTTAAGCGTGAATTTAATTACTTTAAAATTTGAGCTAATTAAATGACTGTTTAAACGTGATTAAAATTTCAAAAAAAGAAACATAATTAAATTTTCAACCATTTTTGTTATAAGAAAATGATAAATAAAAATCAATTCCCTATAACGGCTATGAATGGAAATAAAAGTATGTTCCTTTTTGTGAATTTAAAATTAGTACGGCTTTTTTTACGAGCATTGATTTTAGCTTTTAATGTTGGATTGTACAAAAAAAGCAAAATAAGTAAATGCTCACCAAATGTGTATAAAGTAAGACGGTATGTATATGTGTAAACATTTTTCTTAATATTTAATCTAAATTTTTATAAAGCTTACCAATATAATTTTGTCTGAGTGATCATTTAATTTTCCTGAACTTTTTCTTAGGCATAATGTCAAAAATTTTTGACAAATTTTATTATTCGAGCTATGAATATATTCTAATTCTAAATCTTCTTTTAATTTGTTTAAGATCGATTGTTTTTTGTTCTGATTCCTCTCTGTCGTTTTATTGACATTTTTTATTATATTATGTTTATTAAATAAACGGTTCGAGTTGAATTTATTTAAAGCCCGTGCGAAATCATCATCCATTATATTTAAAAATATATAAACATAAATATGTACAATTATCCATATTTTTAAAAATAAAATAAGGGGAATATACACGCCCCTTTAAAAGAATTGAAATTATAGCTATCTATGTAGCCACTAATATAATATTTTTTGGAAAATTGTAACTTTTTATACTCGTTGGCAATTTTTTTTTTCAACTATAGGACTAATTAAAAGTAGATTAAACTATTTGGAGACTGTTTTATACGTTTGATTAAATACACTGAAAATTTATACAAAAATATATATTTATTTTTAAATTTTATCATTTATTTATATAGAAAAAAATCGGGGAAATGTTCATATTAAAATGTACCATCGCACTTTACTGGGGTAACAATAAAAATGTATAATATTGCATTAAAATTATTTTATCATTGTAATTTTCCTCTTGTTAATTTCAATTTTTTTTTACAATTATATTTTATTTTAACACTAATAAAAACCTATGAATAATTTTTACTTTTTTGTGGCATTTTTTAATGTTTAATATTTTTATAGAAACGTCTTTTATTTTATATATTTTTATTTTTTAAATTGTCTCGTCAGGAAATTTTATATAATTATATTTTATTTTTTTATAAAAACTGGAATTTTTATTAAGTATAATTTATGCCATAATTTCATGTTTTATTATTCGATTTTTCTTCATTTTAAATAAAATTTGTATATAATTTTAAAACTTAATATATTACGAATAAAATATTTTTACCTTATATTTAATATCAACTTATAAATTTTATTATAAACATGTTTTTATTGTCATTTAAAATATAAGTTTGTTTAACTTATTCTACACTCTTTTCCCCCTTAATGTATTCAAATAAAAAAATACACACTACATTGAAATGTGAATGTTGTGAAAGGGTGCAAAAATTATGAACAGTCATAAAAAATTATGAAAAGTCATGAAAAATTATGAACAGTCATGAAAAATTATGAACAGTCATGAGAAATTATGAACAAAATAAAAGTGTGTGTGATTAATGACATTACAGTTGTTACCTTTATTTTAAATTTTTTAACAACCGATTATTTATTATTTTCATTTCTCAAAGTGTAAACAAAATTTAGCATTTGCATAAAATGCTTAAGTTGTCCTTTTTACGCATTAATGGAATATGCAGGCATATACCTATTTAATAAAACATTGGACATGTATAAAATATAAAAAAAAAATTAAGACAATGTTTTTTAGTAAACCATTTAAGAACTTATTAAAATAAATATATACCATATGTAAATATTATTAATAACGTGTAGTTAGCATTTTTGACAAATAGTATTATCAATAAAATTTTAAAAATTATAATTAATATATAGCTAATTGTATGTATTATTTCAACATACAGTTATCTCTATGTTCATGCCACTATTTTTTCTCTTTCTTTTTTCGTTATTCTTTAAAAAGAATGACTATTTAAAATTTTGGGAATAGTAATGTCGTATATTAAAAAGTCCCTTTAAAGGTGTCAACACCCCAACATGGAATATTTCGAAAATAGGGAAATATTCCTTCTTCTTATTGTTACAATTTGTTATTTGCTTTTTTGATGTTGTAGACCATATGCATGTTTACTTAAGTAGAAAAATGAGTATACCAATGAATTTTGGGGGTTAGTACAATTATGCAAGAAAATTCGAAACATGGATATTGTTGTTTTGTTAATATTCAAGTTTATACTAAATCATTTGTTGGAATTTTCGACTTGATCTGCCCATAAAATTTGGCATAATCATATGAATTAAAAGAATATTTACATATTTTTTGAAATAATTTATATAAAATTAAAAATAAATTTTTCTTTTTAAATTTTCGGTTATTTTTTTCACTCTAATAAATACATGTATTAAGATTTTTTAAAATATAGTTGCTTTAAACAAACCCAATTTAAATTATTAATAAGTGAAAAAAAAATTTGTATATATTTAATTATTATGCCTTTATAATGGTATAAATTTCAGAATTGAAAAAAAATATTTTTTTTTGTTTTAAAAAGGATACATGAGTTTTCCTCTGACCTCTTGCGGATATTATTTATGTGGAGAGTCATCTATAACATCTTCCAATTTGACTATATATCATATAAAAGTTATTATTATTTTATTTTGTATATTTATGAATTTTTCATAATTTTATTTTACAATTTTTTGGAATACCTGCCCCTCAATGGTTTTAAACAAATTTCATATTCACAAGTGATGTAAGACGAAAAAAAAAGTTTGGATATATTTATGGATAAAGGGAATGTAAATATATTTGGAAATATTATAATATATAGAATAATAAATTAATAAATCAGAAAAGGTATGGTAACAAAAAGAGAAGATGAACTTGTACCGCCCCCCAATGAAGGAGGCAATATTAATTTTTATTCAATTCAGAAAAAAACGAAAATAAATCTCACGTTGATATATGGGTCTGAAGGTATTACTAGTTATAAAGCAGCAAAAGAATTTTTAAATGAATTAATAATTTTTTTTAATGATATATTAAATCATTTTAATACTATAAGTATAATAACTAAAGGAGATAAAAAAAATGACACAATTTTTGATGGATCTATAAATAATGAGATAAATAATATTGAAGATTATATGTTGGAATATTTTCGATCTAAATTATTGAAGACGAACAAAAAAAATAAAGACAGAAAATATGGAAAAAATTGTAAAAATGAAAAAGAAAATATAACAAATAATGAATCATCAAAATGTGATAATGAAGTAAAAGATATTTTTGATAATTTAAAAAAATATGAAAAAAATATGATTAAATGTGGTAATACACATTTTAATAATTATTTAAATTGTTTTATAGAAAATAATATTAGTGAAATTCATTTTGACTTTGTTAATGGAAACGAATTTGATAGTTATACCTTTTTTGAAAATAGTGAAAATAATGATTTAAATATTTTGTTTATGTTTATTAGTACATATAATTTTGGATCATTCCCAGCAAATTGTTATAAATTAGAAGATACATTAACTGATTTAGTTAACGATTTTCGAGTTGAAAAAAATTATTTAAAAAATATTTTTTATAGTTGTGTTGGATTTGGTAATAAAGAGTATGGGAGTAAATATTTTTGTACCCCTATAAAAAAATGCGATAAATTTTTATCATCTTTAGGAGCAAATAAATTAGAAAAAACATTAAAATTATGTTCAACTATGGATAATGAAGAAGAGTTTGTAAATTGGAAATCTAGCTTGTTAAAAAAAATATGTCTATCTCTTTTTTTATACAATTTTAATTACACCAAATTTAGTAATAACTTTTTTCACTACGCAAATAGAAAAAATTATAATACTTTGAAATATTACTGTACATATTTTTGCAAAAAAAGTGAGGATGCAAAAAGTATGCCAATTAATGATGGTGAAAATAAACAAACAACCAAGTCAGTAGACAATAGTAATATTAATAAATGTGATTGCATAAACAATGGTATGCCCTCGGAACATTTGAATACGTCAAAAGAGTCAGTTAATGGCCATATTTCATTTTCTACATCCCAAAATGATGGAAACATCACTGAGAGATGCGGATGTATTTCCAACAATTGCTTGAATGGAAATGATAAATATATTAATGACAAAAAAATAATAAATAATAATTTTGAAACATCGATACCAAACGGATGCTGTAAAAATGAATATGAACAAGACGACAAATTAGTTAATAGTGATTTTAGCAATGAATCTATAAATGAAAATAATGACGAAATAAATTGTAACAGTTCAGAAGATTTAGAAGATTTATTATCAAACAAAATAAAAGATATGCTAACAGATAACCAAAGAACAAAATTAACAAAAGAAGGATATAAAATAATTGGGTCACATAGTGCAGTAAAATTATGTCGATGGACAAAATCACAAATAAGAGGTCGAGGAGGATGCTATAAACATACATTTTATGGAATAAATTCCTATCAATGTATGGAAGCCACTCCTAGTTTGGCTTGTGCAAATAAATGTGTTTTTTGTTGGAGACATCATAAAAATCCAGTCGGAACAAAATGGAGATGGAATAAAGATGAAGCAGATTTTATAGTTGATGAAGCTGTTAAAAAACATAAAAATATGATAAAAGAATTAAAAGGGGTTCATAATATAATCAATGAGAGATTTGAAAATGCTAAGAATATTAGACATTGTGCATTATCACTTGTAGGGGAACCTATTATGTATCCCGATATTAATAAATTAATCGATGAATTACATAAAAAAAATATTTCAACATTTTTAGTAACAAATGCCCAATTTCCAAATGAATTAAAAAAATTAAAAAAAGTTACACAACTTTATATTTCTATTGATGCACCAAATAAAGAAGCTTTAAAAAATATAGATAGACCATTGTTCAAAGATTATTGGGATAGATATCTTAAATGCATTAAAATTTTAAAGGAAAAAAAAGAAAGAACTGTATTTCGATTTACATTAGTAAAAGAATATAATATGATGTCTGATGAAATATCAAGTTATGCTAAATTAATTGAATATGGATATCCCGATTTTATTGAAATAAAAGCTGTTACATATTGTGGGTCGTCGGAAGGATATCAACTAACTATGAAAAATATACCTTGGCATGAAGAAGTTTATCAATTTGCATTTCATTTAGTAAATTCGAAACGTTCTATTTCTGATATATACGAAATTTCATGTGAACATAAACATTCATGTAGTATTTTAATAGCTAAAAAAATTTTTAAAATTAATAATAAATGGCATACATGGATAAATTACGAAAAATTTCAATCACTTGTTAAACAAAATGTAAATTTTAGTGCTATAGATTATTGTGCAGAAACACCAGAATGGGCTGTAGTTGGAGCACCAGAATGTGGATTTAATCCAAGCGATCAAAGAGTATATACAAAAGGGAAAAACAAAAAGAAAAACAATATTAATACTATGGAAGTTAAAACATAAAATTTTATTTAGCTAGCTAAATTTAGCTATTTTTTTTTTTTAAAATAATTATCTCCGTTTCCCTTTACACAATAAAAATTATAATTTACCGCATAAAAACCAGTATTTCATTATGCATATAAATTAAGTAAAATTCTGGTTAAAAATTGAGGATATAATAAATACTGTGTGTGTGTATGTCTTTGTTATAAAAGTGTGTAAAATGAAGATTGGTATATATTAATAAAATATTAAAATTTATTACATAAATTTGTGCCACCCTATTTAGCTAGCTCTAAGTGTGGTTATGTGTGTATCAATATGTTGTTTCGTTACATTTTTTAAAATTATTAAATCTATAAAATAATGTAATTTAACAATGTTGTCATTATTCCACATTTATTGATATTGCTAAAATTATTTGTATTTCTATTTTTTTTTTTTTGGTCTATATAAAAAATTGTTTTTTTCCTTGCTGTTCATAATTATTAATGGAAACACAACTAGCTAAACGCTAATAAAATTTGAAAAAAAAAAAATAATAAAATAACATAAAAATATCAAAAAAGTAGTAAACCATACTATATTTTTACTATTATAATATTTTTTTATATTAAAACTCATGATAATATAAATTTCGAGAAATCGTTAATTTGATCGAGTTATTTTGTTTAATCAAACATTGTTAAAAAAAAAGCATACAAAAAATTAATATTGATTTATATTTAATTTTTAAATATTCATATTTTTATGCCTTATTATTTGAATATATACAATTGTATAAGTATAAAATCTATAAACATATGTGTATATATTATTGTATGATATACTGTTTTTTTATAAAGCATTGTAATTATTTTAAGGTAGTTATTTTTTAACTATGAAAAGGAATTGAAATAAAATAAAAAAAGAAAAGATATTACAAAAAAAAATAAAAGGAGAAGACCTTATTATCCTTAACTATAAGATATTTTTGACAAAAATTTTACTCAACATAATATTCTATTATTATTTCACTTATGATACTCTCCTTTAGCAATAAAACAACAAATAAAAGGTTTAAAGTATATATAATGATAAAGTAAAATTTATGCCTTAAAGTAGTAATAAGTTTATAAATATGTGTATATAAAACTATTATTTTATACTTATTTATAATATTAATAAGGGGATAATATGCTTTACATTTTTTAACTAGGTTATTTTTATATAGAGATAATAATGAATATGGAAAACACATGCATACCCACTTTTATTAATTATATTTTACAAGAGAAAAGATTTGTCGTTTTTAATTTTATAAATTATATAAATACTAATTGGATAAGCATATGTTAATGCTAGTAAATTTTTATTTCCATTTCTTTTTCATAAATCCTAGAAAAATAAATTATAAGGGTATATGAGAGAGAGTAAATTGTGATTAGGGGGGAAAGAAACCAAAAAAAGTACATAACAAAAAAAGTACATAACAAAAAAAGTACATAACAAAAAAAAGTACAAACACAAAAGCTATATATTATGCATGGATTAAATGTAGATCGGTATATGAATATATAATAAAAATCATAATTAAGAATAGTTATTTTATAATATAACAAAAGCATGTCAAAATTATAAGGAATGTAAAAACATGCTAAAAAATATATAATTGGATAATTTTACATAATTTGTATTTTATTTTTGTTTTTGTTCCATGCATATAATATATTTTTTTATTTGCATTAATTTCTATAGGATTATAATAAATGCAATTTAAATTATATTTAAATATGTTATCTATATGTATCCCTTTATACATATATAATTCATATTAAATATAAAAAGATTTTGTTTAAATGCTAAATGGAATATTAATTAATAATTTTACTATACCCCTTTGCTTTGTGTAGTTGCGGAAACAAAATATATATTGAAATTAAAAAAAAAAAAAAAAAAAACGTTATAATTTTTTTTTTGTCGAAGCACCTAGTAACTTCGAAAAAAAAAATTGCCTTGGGGAAAATTGTATAATTAATATAAATATATTTTTCTATGTGGCAAATATAGTCAATATAATAAGTGTATTAACTTTACAAATTAAATTTACCGCGAAGCAAATTAAAAACGGAATATAGCATAAATATTATAAGAAAATAATACATAAAATAAAATATTTTATATACATACAAAAAATACGTGGACAATAAGAAAATTAATAAAAAAAAAATATATTGTTAAAACTATAAAATTTACATATATATATATATATAAAGTTAAACATGTTTCACTTTTCTATTTTATTTCAATTTATATAATTATATATATTAAATACATATTAATTTTTTTTTATAAAAATATTTTCCATCATTATTATATATAATATTTATCTCTATAAATTTTATTTCATTGTGTCCTTAGATTATTATATTTATATATAATAGTTACAAAAATTCCATAGAGTATTTAAAAAAAAAAACAAGAAAGAAAGAAAAAGAAAGCTTAAAACTTGATTTTCCAACACTTTTTTTTTATGTTACTCATGTTATAGTTTACCATTATTTTTGTTTCCTACATTTAAATTATAGTTTCATATGCATTTACTTTCTCTGTTTTATTTTTTGATTTATTATTTTACTTTCCTATGCAAATTCACATTTTAATTTATAACTATTTTTACATAATATATATATTGTTTTAAATATCGCAAAGGCTTAACCATATTTTGCATACGACTGTCACTATTATTAAATAGCTTGTTATATATACATACATAATCTCAAATAGCATATACATATTTATACACTAATATAATATTATATATGTACATGTACAAAATAATACGAAGCCCAAAGTCCATATATAATGCATGCATTTAATAACTACGATAGTATTTCATATTTATAGCATTTAGTGCTATATATATAATATAAAATTACAGTAGCATGCTTTACACGCATTTAAATATATCAATACAACATATATAATTTTTTAATACACTGTTTATATATATATGATATAATGAATTTTATGCTAATATAGTATCTCAAAAGCCCTTAAAAACAAGTGGTATAATATATAAATTAAATTTTTTTTTATGTTTTGACATGTATACACGTACATAAATAAAAAAAAAAAAATAATTTAAATATGCAAAATGTATACCCCATCCATCCCCTTTCTTTAGAGAACACACCCTTATTTAGTATTCTCTATTAATATTAAAAATTCACAGTTTTTTTATATTTTAATTTTTCATATATTCTTTAAGTACATATATATATATATAATTTTTTTATAAGAACAATACATATAACGCTCTTGAATTTTATTATTATAATTTTTTTTTATAAATAATCCATTTTTAAGTATGGTAGAACACTATATGTATACACACATATATGCTATATTAATATCTATATATAACAGTTATATTGTTTACAACTATACAACATTATTGTCCTAAGTAATATCAGACAGTTTAGTGTAATTATATATTGTTTTATTTATAGACATTTTTTTATAGTTTTTTTTTTTTTTTTTTTCTTTTAGTATTACTTCGTGTTCTTTTGCATATTATAATTATATCCTTTTTTATTTTTGATCATTATTTGGATTATATCTGCTAACTTTTCTTGATAAATAGTAAATAAATAGATTATATATTTTTTCATATATACCTTGGTTTTTTTTTTTTTTTAAAAGTTGTCTTTTTTGTTTTATTAATATATAATATCTTTAAATAAAATTGATAAAATTTTATTTTTATGTGTTTATAGTTTTATCTTTTATTTTAAAAATACCATTTGTGTATAAAAAATAATATTTTTTAACTTGTATATTTATATTATATAAGTTTAGTATCTGAATTTAGTTTAGTGCTTATTTTTAGGCTTAAGTAATATATTAATTTATTTTTATTTTATTATTATTATTATTTTTTTTTTTCTCTCTTTTCCTGTTCTTGTTTATCTTGTTCTTGTGTTTTTTTTTCACATTTTTTTTTTATGCTTTTATTTATTTTTTAATGTAATAAATAAATATAAATAATATTACAAAGTTTTAATGATTAGTAAGCCATTAGTCCATTAATCATTTAGTTTTTAAGTTGAGCATATTCTTTAGCAAGTAAGTGTAGTAGTACTTATTATTTTAAAAGTTGATGCATACACATATAAGGCTAAATATTTACCAACTTATATATGTATAAAAATTAAAAAGTTATTTTTATAAAATATTTTATTCATTATTTATTACACATATGTGTATGTAATGTGTAATGAATATACATATGCATAATTTATTTTCTTATACTTCTTATATTTTTATTTTATATTTTTTTTTTACGTTTTTATTGTAAAGATATAATAAATAAATTACAATATACAAAATTTTTTTTTTTTTTTATCGTAAATAGTTTTATCATTGTATTTATTTTCCATACCTTTATTTTTGTTACTTTGCTGTTTTTCTATTTTGCTAATTACCATTGTTCATGTTTTTTCTGGTTACTTTGAATTTTAATATGATTCAACAATTGTTGAAACACTAGAAAGAATTAAATACGACACTTCTCTAATTAAAATCTTAATGTATGTACATAAGTGAAAATACATGCATACATATTTATGAATATATATATATACATATAAATACAATTTATACGAAATATTTTTTTATTTAGAGTGTATTGGTAAGAGTATATACATACATCTATTTGTTATATATATCTTATTTATTGGTTTTTAAATTTTATATGCAAAATAAGGTATATATATATGTATATTTATTTCAAGTAAGATCTAAAGAAATTATTTGATTATGTTTTATATTTATAAACCTTTTTTTGCGCAATTAATTGAATAGTCATATAAAGTTACATACTTTTTCTGTCTATACTGATAAGAGCAATTGTGTTGAGAGTATTTATAAGTGTGTTATTTTGCTCTCCTATGTAATTATATATACGCTTACATAAGTACATACGATCATTGAGATATACATATTAAAACAATTATAAATATATATCAATTTTCAAAACATTTATATTAATTAAAAACAAAAGAAAAAACAAAATTAGTTTTCCTATACATAGAACGATTTATTCAAAATTTTAAGCAAACAAGATGATGACAAAAAACGTGAATAATCAGTCACCATTAGTTGTGACTCAAATACCAAGGAAAAAACAATTTTATAAAACAAAAATGTGCCCATGGTTTTTTTCGGGGCGTTGTGATAGAGGTATAGATTGTTTGTTTGCACATTCACAAGAAGAATTAAATCCAATCCCTGATTTATCCTTTACTAGTTTATGTCCATTAGCAAAAAAATCAGGATTATGTAAAAATGAAAAATGTAGTTATGCACATTCAGTATGTGAATTAAGGCCTACAGGTGATTTATATAAAACTGCACCGTGTACTAAATTTCTAAGAGGAAAATGTAATGCTGAATCTCATTGTCGGCATGCTCATTATATTGAAGAGTTAAGGCCATTACCTGGAAATATATCTCCATCACAAAATGCCATAAATTTGATGTTAGCTGCACCTTTAACAACTTCTATGCAAAAAATGAATAAACCAAAAAATAATTTTTTTATGGATGAAAACAGAGGAAATATAAATAATAATAATAATAATGGTGGTAATGGAAAAAAAAATGAAAAGGATTTAAAAAATGGTACATCAATATCATATAATAATTATTCGTTGCAAAATGGTTTAAATAATACTCGATTTGGAAAAAAGTATACAAAAAATGCAAGTGCTGATAATAGTATATTGTTAGGAGATAATAATATGGACATAAACTCAAACAATAGTAACAATAGTATGCATAACCATGTTACTTCAAATATGAGCAATAATAATGAGCTAGGTATTCATAACAATATTAATGAAAATATTCTTAACAATATAATGAATACTAATAATAATAATAATAATAATAATGGAAATAATCATATGAGCAAGCCATATAGAAAAAGTTCTTCCTATTCAAATAAATTATATGCTCTCTTAAAAAGTAAAGATAATAATAAAGATGGAAATAATATGAGCAACTTAAAATTAAAACCCTTTTTAATGAGCAATCATGATATGAATAATACTAACAACAGCAATGGTAATAATAGTAGTGGAGGGATATTGAGCAACTTTAATATTAGAAAAATCCATAGTGCAGTAAATAAAAATAATGATAATAGTAATGGAGGATATAAATCTATAAATGAAATTATGGGACAAGATATGAATATGAACTGTTCTATAAATAATAACAATAGAGGTGGAGCAGGAAATTTAGTAAAAAAGGCTGGAAGTATTACAAATAGTAATGGTATGGTAAAAACAGGAAATGGAAATATGGGAGGATCAAATATGAGTATTGGAATGAATGGAAAAATTAATTCAAATGTAAGTATGGCTAGTGGACATAGTAATATGACTAACCAACATTATGGAATGAATAGAGGGCAAAAAAATGAAGGACTTCATTATTCTTCATTTTCAACTAAAGAACCTTCATCACCTATGAGAATGGCAAGTAATTCATCTAAAGAATATGTTGAAGCTAATGAAACAAATTTAGTAGATACAATTGAACATATGGAAATAACAGCACAAGATAGTGTATTAAAAGTTATCGAAGATGATAATGAAAAATTTAATTCTACTGATATCAAAAAGTTTTTTAAATTATTACAAATGGCAAATGCTAATAATTATAATGATGAAAATTTTTTATATAATGATGCAGATATGAATGAAGGTGTTAATAATAACATGTACGAGCAATATAAATCTCCCTCTATGTCAGGAAATATTATGAAACAACAAATGAACCCAGATTTATCACATACATCTGAGCAATATCCCCAAAATAATAATATACCTCACATGAAAAATAATATAAATAATAACAATGTAAATAATAACAATGCAAATAATAACAATGCAAATAATAATAATAATAAATATGACGTAAATGACAATATTAAAAACATTTATAAAATGAATAATAACAATAATTTGGCTGGTTGTTCCAATTTCTGGAATTTCCCAGAAGATGAATTCCCAGCACCAACTTCAAAAATTGCACAAGATGTAGAGATATTTGATTATTGAAAAATTAACAAATAAAATCAGATACCCAATTTGTGCTCAATGTGTAAGTATACAATATTTGCTATTTTATTTAAGTACAAAAATTTTATATTTGTAAAGTTCAATGGATTCCTAAATATGCATAATCAAAACATATGATGATATAAAATACTTTAGTGGTATGTAAAATAGAAGAGTATGGACCAAATTATGCATAGTAATCATAACTATCATTATAATAAAGACTCCAAAAAGTATTTTATTTCTATGTATTAGAAATAGCCGCATGCTTTATGTATATGAATGTACTTTTGTGTGTGTTTTTTTTTTTTTTTTTTTTTTTTTTTTGATTAGGTTTTAATCTTTTGCAATTATTCAAATTCAAATTTGAATATGTATAATATATATATATATTTATTTATTTTAAATGTGTCAATTCATTATGCAAAAATTTATATTATTTTATGCGTTCCTCAAATCTATTGTATGCCCATACATTATAGGTTTATATACATATATTTCTATATATATATAATACATGCTTTATTTACAAGTTGTATGTGTGCCGCATATTATATATGCTGTGGATACATATTACATATATATATTATATATATGTGCATATTTTAATTTTTTTTTTTATTATGTATGGTCATTTCATTACGCAGCTAATTAAATGTTATGAATATATATAATACCCAGCTATAAATGTAAAGTGTATTTTTTTTTTATATATCGTCCCTTATTTGTCAAGTTTTCTGAGTAATGTTTTATTTCATTTTTAAATATTCATTTTTGTTTTAAAGTCACTTAATGTATAATTTCATATCTTGTTTTATTAATAATTACATATATGTTATGCTATAAGCAATTTATTTTATATGAGATGGTTCGAAACTCAAAAAACAATTAACACATTCATGTTATATTGTTGTGTATATTAAACAAATATATATAATCTTAAATATTAGGAAATAATATTCCGTCTTTCGAAAATATAATATCCATTTTGCTTGAAAATTAAATTGTGTAAGACAAAGTAAAAATTAATCAAGCGAATGGCATATATGAAAATGGTAAATAAAAAGGGGGAAAAATACTGAAATTTTATTATATCCGTGCAGTCCCAGTTTTTACGGTATATTTTATTCTTTTTTGTTGTCTTTTAAAGGGATATGCAAAGTGCATAATGAAACAATTTTTTTCGTTTAAAGTTTTATAATTCAACTAATTAAGAGGTGAAAATAAACTAAAGAATGTGTATGTGTATTTAAAAATTAGGAAAATGGAAAATACTGATTTCTTATATTATTTTTTATAGCTGGTTAAGGTGCTAAAAACCAAATAGTCTAATTCACTATTAAAGTTTTATAAATCAATACTATAAATAAGTCAAAAAAGTACCAATTTACCTTATATGTTCATAAATATGTGATATTTACATTGCCAAAGTTTAGAAAGCCAAATTTATACATAACTATTTATTAACCGTTCATAAAGTTTTTATTCTTTTAAGTAGTAATTTATATATGTAATTAGCTAAAATATGTAAATAGTTAGCATATTTTTATTAATTTCCCTTTTTATTATGCACAGCAATATTATTCTACATAAAAAGGATAAGCTAATTATATTAAAAAAAAAAAATGTATATAATTAATTATATTTATATTAACATGGAATAAAACAGCTATTTTCATTAAATGATAAATATGATATTACAAGTTGAATTTATGACTTTTATTTTTTATATACTATAGTAAATGTAATACCAATTTAACTGTTAAATTATATTCGATAAAAAATAATAATATATGAATAATAAATAATATGCTGGTTTTTATCACGCTACAATATGCATATTACCATATGTGGTTTTCCATTTTAATAATTATTAAAATAATGAATATATTATTACGAATGTATTTTCCATAAATTTGAAGAATAAAAAAAGTTTTCATCACACTATATCTCGTTTAGATATTAAATGCCGTTTTGATATGGGAAATAATAATAATATAATATTTATTAATATGAAGCTTCCGATATAATAAGTTATGCATTAAAAAATGCAAGAGAGAGAGTATTTACAAAAAACTAATAAATGGAAGGAATAATAAGCGTGCATAATTATTCCCGTAATGTGGTTATTGGCACATTGTAATAATACTATTAAACTTTATTTACGCATAATAATATACATAATATATTTTTTACTTTTTAAAAATAAAGGAAATTTTTTACTATAAAATAATATATATAAATAATTTATTGCCTACTTATTATATATTTTTTTATTAAATATCCTAAAAAAATGTATATATATATAAAAATATTTAAAATAAATTATAAATTTTATATATGACTAGAAAATATGATAATAAATAATACACAGTATCATTTTTAATGCATACATAGAAAGTTTAAATTTTATAAAAATAATTAATTAATAAATAATTATAGTTATATTTTTTTATTGTAAATAATAACAAAAGCTGAATGTTTGTATTTTTGAATAATAGATTATTTAATAATTCTTTTATTTTAATTTAAAATTAAAAAAAAATAAAAATAGCATCCCAATTAAGCTATATTTAATAATAATACATATATTTTTTTTTAACCTTGTAATACTGCATAAATTATTAATATATTTTTATATGATTTTAGTATAATTTTTTATAAATAAGTAGCAACCATTTTTATGCATATCGATAATAAAGAAAGATATAAATAATATGCATATTGTAACGTTTACATAGCATCATACTATTTTTAAATATATATATATTTCATTGTGAAAATATTTATTAAGCTGCATAGCTAAGGTATGCTATTTAATGCTATATTTTGTTGTTTGTACAATAAGTTCTTTTAATTATATTCTAAATATTCCTGTGGAAGTTAATTACACAGTTTTAACAATATTATTTTATATTGTATTTAAAAAAAAGATAGTGCAAAATGTTTACTAGCACGGGTAAGCTTCTTTATTCTGTTGAACATAGTCCGTCCAAGAGTAAGAACTCAACAGGGGTTTTCAGAAATCCAAAATACAAAGATAAGTTGATAGATAATTTTGAAGATGTGCCATTAAGTAGTGTATGGGATGGATTTAATAAATCTGCTGATAAATATAAAAATAAGCAATGCTTTGGTACAAGAGTTCGTAAAGATGATAAGTTAGGTGAATATAAATGGAAAACATTTGAAGAAGTACGAGAGTTGATAATATTAGTTGGTTCAGGTTTAATAAATAAGAATGTATGTCCAGTAATTGATTTTGAAGATGCAACAGTTCCCAAAGGAAGATTTTTAGGTTTATACTTACCTAATTGTGAAGAATGGAATATTTGCGATTTTAGTTGTAACGCATTTAATATAATTACAGTGCCATTATATGATTCATTAGGTATTGAATCTAGCAAATTTATATTAGATCAAACAATGATGCAAACAATTACATGTAATAAAGCATGTGCTTTGAAATTATTAAAATCTTTGGGTGCGTTTGAAGAAATGTATATAAAAACATTAATATTAGTAGAAAAAGAAATAGATCCAGAAATAAAAAAATTAAGTAACAAATTAAATATAAAAATAGTAACATGGGATGATTTAATAGAATCTGGAAGAAAAAAAAAATTAGAACCCAGACCAGGAAAATTAAATGATGTTTGTTCAATATGTTATACATCTGGTACTACTGGATATCCTAAGGGAGTTATAATGACTAACCAAAATTTTGTTGCCCAAATTGCCTCATCTTGTTATGGACCTATAAGATTACCTAATCTTATTATAGATGACAAAGATACGCATTTATCTTATCTTCCATTAGCACATATTTATGAAAGAATTATGTTGTCTATATTTATATACTTAGGTGTACGAATTGGATATTACTCAGGAAATATATTAGCTTTGACTGATGATATTCAAGCATTGAAACCAACTCTATTTCTTAGTGTACCTAGATTATATAATAGAATACATGAAAGAATATGCAATTCTTTAAAAAAAAAACCATCAGTTTTGCAATCATTGTTTAATAAGGGAGTTGATCAAAAAATAAAAAAATTAAATAGCACTGGTAATCCTTGTAGTTTTTTTTGGGATACATTATTATTTAATAAAGCAAAAAAAATATTAGGTGGAAATGTAAGAGGTATGTTAAATGGTTCTGCTCCTCTTGGTGTAGACGTAGCAAAGAGATTAAAATGTATATTTTCCGTCCCATTAATGGAAGGATTTGGTATGACTGAAGGATTGGGTTGTTTATTTATTACAAATACTTATGATAAGGATGTAGGACATATTGGTGGTCCATTACCAGCTACTGAATTTAGATTAGTATCTGTACCAGAGATGAATTATTTAGTTACTGATAATCCACCAAGGGGTGAATTACTTTTAAGAGGTCCAACAATATGTAGTTTAGGATATTTTAAGTTAGAGAAAGAAACAAGTGAATTGATAGATGCAGATGGATGGATGAGAACAGGTGATATTGCTTGCTTTAGCTCAAACCAATCACTAACTATTATTGATAGAAAGAAAAATATATTTAAATTATCACAAGGTGAATATGTAGCAGTAGAAAAAGTTGAATCGGTTTATAAACAATCATTATTTATTGGTCAAATATTTGTTTTTGGGTATTCTCATGAATCCTTTTTAGTTTGTATTGTTTTTCCATCTTTTGACACAATGGAAATATGGGCTAAAGAAAATAAAATAAATAAAAAAAATGAGGAAATTATAAAATTAGAAAAATTTAAAAATGATGTTATGCAAGATTTAATTAAAATAGGTAAAAATAATGGATTAAATGGATATGAACAAATTAAAGATATTCATTTTATTATGGATGGATTTACTATTGAAAATGATTTGATGACACCAACCGGAAAAATAAAAAGACATGCTGTACAGACTAAATTCAAACCAGAGATTGACAAAATGTATGAACGTGTAAAAAAAGCATAATTAAATAATAAAGAAACAAATGTAAAATAAAAAAAAAAATGAAATGAAACATGATGATATGTTAAAAGAACAATATGATAGTTAACTATGATCTTTTTTTTAAGGGATCAAATATGTATGTTATGAAAAAACAAAAGGAGAAATTGCCTATATAAAATTGGCATTACTCTTGGAGATTATTTTGGTTTTTCTTAATTGTTTCCTCCCTTTGCTTCTTTTTTTAATATTCTTTTTTTTCCTTGTTATTTATTTTTAATTTTTTTGCTTAAAATTTATAAAAGTTGTGAGCATAGTATTATATATATTATTGTAAGGCTATATTTCATTCTATGCAAACTAAAAATTCATACCGTATAACATTACATATATATTTTTTTTATTGCTGATTATTGAGAGTTTCGTAATCATATACATATTATTTATCATTTTTTGTATTATTATTACTATATATATATATATATATAGTATGTATTGCTTATTCCATTTTTTTAGAAATATATTTACATACATATTAAATATATATATACGTATTAATAATAATAAGTTGTGTATGTAAATGCTGAATTTAAGGTTTTTATTGTTAATTTTTATGATTTGAATTATACTATATATAAGGTTCGAAATTGGCTTATATTAACTATATTATTATTTATTTTTAAGAATTTTAAAAAATATTTATAACTTCACAAAGTTCAACCATATATGTATAGTCATACTGTGCGTGTGATAATATGGCTAGTTGGAATTTTCAACATTTTAATATTCCTTTTATCAAACTTTTTTACACACACGTATGTTTATATTTTTACATTTTTACATTTTTTTAATTTGTAAATATCATATTTTCTAATCCCATTTCCTCCTTTTTATAATCATTGTAAGTCTAAAATTAAAAAAAAAAAAAAATACAATATTATGTGAAAGCGTATTTATATATGCTTATTGTGTAGTATGTGTATTTTTTGGGGGGAAAGAAAAAAAACAGGATAGACTTTGAAAAGAAAAAGCACATAATAAAATTTGTTCTTCTATCAAATTCATATTTAAGTGATTTTTTTTGTTTTATCTTAAAAATATAATTTTTTTTTTTCTTCTGTATATTATTGTGTCATAATTCACTGTTACATGCAATTAAGGGATTTATTATTATTTTTTTAATTATTTTAACATTTTTTTTTTATACTTTTTTTATTTTTATTTATTTTTTTATACTTGTTGTAGCAACATTTTATGCATAAAAAAAGTGAGTAGTAAAAAAATATGGCATACATTCCAATTTCATAAAATATGTACCTTATTAATTGTTTATTTTAAAGCAGAAAAAAAGGGGATACTAAAAAGTAGAGGAATAATAAAGGTACACAAACTGATTAAAGATTTAAGTAATAAATAAACAAAAGAAAATACGTTACATAGTAAAGGAAGGGATAAAGGACAATTAAATTATCATATGGATGTCCTGGCAAGGTATATATTCGATGCGCATACATAAATCCAAACATATATAATTACAGTTCTTGTGTTTCATTAGCATATTTGTATTTCCTTTTGACTTCTTAGAACACTCCGGTTGCTATGACAATCAGATTTATTATTTATGAGTTGAAAATTTTGAAAAGTGGCAAATAAATACTGATTAAATGGTAAGATGCATCTAGATACTAATGATAATTCTGAAAGAACGGATGAAACATATTTAAATACATTTGCTAAAAAAAATGAAAAAAAAAGAAAAAGAAATGAAAATGATGAGTCAGGAAACTTAAGTGAAAACAATAATCATGGAGAGAACTACGAAGAAGATATGATCCAAATTAACAACGATTTTGTTGTAAATGGTTTAGAAATATATGATAATAATTTATTACTTGATATGGACAATACTAAACAAAATGAAGTTGAAAAAGAAAGAAGTGACAAAATTAGTCATAATAAAAAAAATACAAAATTAATGAGAATAAGTACCGATTTAAATAACAATCCTAGTGATATACAAAATGAATTGGACATATTAGATTCAAGTAAAAATAGTTCAGTTTCATTTTTTTCAAGAAAAACAAGAACAAGTAAAAAAAAAAATAATAATAATTTATCTGAAAGAAAAGAAGGAAGTAGTAGTAGCAGAAATAATAGTGATGATTCCGATTGGTTAGAAGATATAATTAAAGATAAAGAAAAGGGAAGTGCTAAAAAAAGTCGCAATAAAAATGTGAATAAAACCCCTAGACGAGCATCAAATAAAAATGATACACAAGAATTATATGATGAGGGTTTAGAAAATAGTGTATTTAATATTAGTGTATTGGAAGATGTAGACATAAAAAGTTTTTATGGAACTACAGGGAAGATTATAAAATTGAGGATACGTAATTTTTTAAATCATGAAAATTTAGAATTATCTTTTAATTGTTATAAAAATATAATTATTGGAAAAAATGGAAGAGGTAAAAGTGCGATAGCTCAAGCTGTAGCTGTTGGTTTAGGTAGCCAAGGAAAAAATGCAGGTCGAGATACAAGTATAGCTAATTATATAAAAGATTATGATAAAACAAAAAAAAATTTAATTTGTCATATAGAAATATTTTTATCAAATTCAGGTCCTAATTCATTTAAAAGAAATTTATATGGAGATATATTAGTTGTAAAAAGAATTATATCTTCTCATAGTAGTAAATTTTATATTTATGGACTTAACTATTTTAATCGAAGATCTGGTTTAATGTATCCCACATCTGATGATACACCAAAACGGATTCATTCGATTAATAATGCATTAGAGAACCCATCTATTTTAGATGCAAGTTATAATTCAGTAGGAGAAATAACAGAACAAAATAGAGAAGCAATATTTAAGCAAGTACAAAAACGTGCATATATAGAAAACTATCTTAATGTAATAAAATTAAATATAAAAAGTCCATGTGTATATTTAGATCAAGAAAAAGGTAAAATGTTTTTCAGTAATATTAGTGAAAAAGGATTATATAAATTTTTTATGTCATCTGTTGGGTTAGATATTGTAGAAGAAGAAATTGAAAAAGAAACTAGTTTATTGGAAGAATGTGAAAAACAGATAAAACAAAAAGAAGTTTTATTAGCACCACAAGTAGAAGAATTAAATAATATAAAAAAAAGAAATGATTTATTAGTATATGAATTTAAAAAATTAAAACAATATGATAATGGTTATAAGGTTTTTGTATTTTATGAGCTATTAAAAAATACAATACTTCTTTTTAATGAATATTTAAAATCAGAAAATTTAAAAAATGAAAAAGTAATAAATAATATAGAAAATCAAATGTGTAATCTTGCTATAAAAAATGAATATATTAAAGAAGAATTAAAAAATTTAATAGAGATGGATAATAATGTCTATAAATATGTTATAAAGAATATGAAAAAAATAAATAAATATGATAGTATGCTAAATGAATTAGAAGATTTAAAAAATTGTTATATAAATCAAAAAGAAAGTACACTAAACGATTTAAATATGCTAAACAAAAGAAAAGAAAATAGTAATTTATTAAAAGAACATTTGAATAAATATGAACAGCAAATGAATTCTTTAAATGAAAAAATGGCAAATGAAAAAAAAAAAGAAAAAGATTTACAAATAGAAATTAGTCAAAAAGAAAATAAAATTTATGATTTAGAATATTCTATAAAAAAAATACAAAATAGAATTGAAGAAATTGATAAGCAAATAGACATAATTACTAGTCAAGCTACTGAAATACAAAAAATTAAAAATATTCATATTAAAAAAAAAATGTATATATATGGTTATGATATATATTCAATTTGGAATAATATAAAACATGTATATAAAATTATTAATAAATCAGAAAAAGATTATTTTCCAATTCCAGAAGAATGGCAACTAACCAATAATGTATCTAAAAATTATGGAAAAAATGAAAGTGCATTTAAATATGAACCTATTGGACCTATTGGTGAATATATAAAAATGAATGATCTAGCTAAAAATGATAAAATTCTTTCTATAATTGAAAAACATCTTGGTGATATATTTTATTCATGGCTAGTCAGCTGTTATGAAGATAAAAATAATCTAATAAAAGCTAGTAATTTTGGAAAAGGAAATATAAAAAATTTAAATATAATAGTTACAAATTCATTCAAACATATAAATCGTAAAAGTTTATTACAAAATATTGAATATTTTCTGAACAAAATTAATGGAAATACAATATATTCATATTTAAATATAGATTTACTTCCTACATCTTTATTATTTTATCTCTATGATAATTTTAAAATTGCTCAGACATTAATTTGCAATGATTCAAGTGAAGTACAAGAAATATTAAATACAAATAATAAAAGAAATATAAAATCTATTTATGTTGTTAATGAATATGTTTTAGTTAAAGTGATGGGTAATGGTGGGTTACACTATCAGCCATTTAAAGAAGAGAATTATAGAGCTCCAGTTTTTTTAAATTTAGAAAAAAATGAAAATAATAATTCATATAATAAGGAAAATAATCAAAATGGTAAAGACAAGGGAGATAGTAGTGGACTAACAAAAGAAGAACAACTAAAAGAGTTAAAAAATGAAAAAATGGAAAAAAGAGATGAAATTGGTGTTACATCTAAAAAGATATTATCATATAAAAATGTGATAGAAAAATTAAATGAATCTATAAAAAAATGTAAACTTTCACAAGATGAATTAACTTATCAAATAAAAAATGTTGATGAACTTATACAGAATCATGATAAAATATTTTCTGAACAATTAGATGCAAAAATTAATGAAATAGATGAAAATACTAACCAAATTATTGAATACATAAATGTAATTGAAAATAAAAAAAAAAATGCAGAAAATTTTACAAATTTTCATACATATTTTTTATCTACACATATAGATTATTTAAAAAGAAAAAAAAAAAAAATGAATAATATGGCAGAAGAATTCGATAATTTAAATGAAATATTAACTAAACTTGAAAAAGATAAATTAAAAAATGATGAAGTATGTATAAAAAATAAACAAAAATTTATAGCATCTTTAAATAAATTACATTCTATATATTTTGAAACATTAAATGCAAATTGTGTCCTTGAAAATGTTTTTCTAAATAATCCATTTTTAATATTAAAAGATAGAACCTCAAATGTAGAAATTGAAAATGCTGTTATCGAAAAAAAAGTAAATAATAAAAATGATGAACTTAAAAAAGGAACAGAGAAAAATAATATAATCATAAATATGGATGAAAATATAAATGACAATCCTGAATTAGCTTTATCAATAAATGACAATCCTGAGTTGCCTTTACCAATAAATGACAATCCTAAATTGTCTTCACCAATAAATGACAAAAATGTTAGTAATAATTATGAAGATGCATATATTGATATTCGATTTACAACAAAAAATCCTGTACGGAATGAGTTTGAAAAGGAATCATTTTCTGTCCCTATTCCACTATCTTGTCTAAGCTCATTCAATAAAATGTTTGTTATATCTAAAGGTGATGAAAGCAACGAAGATGGAAATATAGACAATCAAAATTCAAATAAAATAAATGAAAATCTGACTAATTTGAATGATAAAGATAAAGAAGGGGAAATAGCAGATATAATAAATTTAGAAAAATATGTTAAAAATATTTTATATGATATAATAAATCCTGCTAAAGGAAATGAAATTATTTCTAGCCAAAATGATGAATGTCAAAATAATCAAATAGAAGATGAAATAAATAATTTATGGAATAATAATCAAGTAGAAGACGAAATAAATAATTTATGGAATAATAATCAAATAAATATAGAAGGAAAAAAATATTCTGATATTTTATGGAAAAAAAGATGTGAAAAAAAAATAGAAATAACTGAAATACTTAAAAAACATGGTTTTAATACTAATGAATCAACAGATAATTCAATGAATATTTTTTTTAATAATTTAATTGATCAATATACCAATGAAGAAAAATCTTTCAACATTCAAATGAAACAAATATCAGATTTAAAAAAAAATTATGATATGCATTTATCTAATATTAAACTAAGAAAAGTTAAATATTCTAATGTTTTAAATAAAACAAAAGAACAAATTACTGACCATTTTATAAGTATATTAAAAAGTATGAATAATTATAAAGGGAAAATTGAATTTGATGATATTAAAAAAGTTATAAAAGTTATGGTATCAATAAATCAAGATTCATCTAATAATACATTTATGGAAATATCTTCTTTATCTGGTGGAGAAAGATCAACTATACAAATGGCTCTTTTAGCCTCTATGTCACTAACAGAAAGTTCGTCTTTCCATATGTTTGATGAGCTTGATGTTTACATGGATGAGCTTACTCGGGTTAAGAAGTAAGATATGAAAGAAGCAGTAATATACCCATTTTATCCTTACGAATGGCAATTGTAAAGTAAATCATTTTTCTTTTCTTTCTTTGTAGCATGCAACAGTTTTGCAAATTCATTGAAAGCAGTGGGAATAAGCAGTACTTCTTCATAACACCCCACATTGAAATAACAGAGCTCTTTTTAGGTAAGTCCCAAAAATTATTCAAAATTTTATCCATATTTTGTGTGTATATTTCTAATCATTACTTATACGTGACAAATTGATGCTATTTTTTTGCAGAGGAGGCAAAGGAAAAAAAAGCTAAAATCTTTAGTTTGTCATAAATAATGTAATTTTTTTATTTTTTTTTTTCGTTTTAATTTTTTTTATGTATTTTTAATGTTTTAAATGGCTTATTTTAAACAAACCCAATACAATACATTTTAAGAAGCTATTGCATACTCTTAAGCATTGTTGTATTATTGCATGGTCATGGCTTGTTATTGCTCATGTTTACATATTATAATTATATATTTGGGCAATATATATGTGTGCGTATTTTTTTATTTGTGTGTTTATCACATAAAACAGTTGTATAATTTAGATTATTTTGAAAAAAATTATATATTAATGTTATACAAAAAATACGAGAAAAAAAAATTATAATAATAGGTAAATAGGTAAATGTGTAAGCAAGGACAATATGCATTAATAAGCTTGCCCTTATTAAAAACTAAAATAAAATGGCATGAATATGCATATATAGACGGGCATTTACAAGAGGCATAAACAACAAAAAGAAATTATGAAAAATGTTTAATACCATATATAATAACACTTATAAATATGCTCTTGTTTCATTCACATAGATATATATATATATATGGACATCTTTAATTGTTTCTCGAATTAATAGTCATATAACAAATTAAAGAATATTTTATATGTGTTTTTTTTGTTGAAGCAATAAAGGAATTATAAATTTTAAAAGATTTTACGAATAATTTTAAAAGAAATAATGAAGCGACGAAAAATAAAAAGATAGGGAAATGAAAACAACAATAGAAAATGACAAAAATGAAAGGAAATATAATTTAATTACTTAACTCAAAAAGATACTAAAAATTTTGTTATACTTAAATAAGTTAAGATGTACAAATATGGATTCACATTAATGTCTACATACAATATATATACTTTTCAAAAAACTGTAATATGATTTATATTTTTATTATAATTTTTTTTATTGCATATAGTAACAATTTTTATATGTGCTATCATTTATTTCATAAATTTCATTATTATAAGATTGGATAATATTATCGTTGTGTGTGTTATTATTATTTTCATATTTGTAATGCTTATTTAAATTTGTATTATTGTTTATTATTTGAGAACTATCATTGTTTGTCGTGTTCATATTATGATGTGCATTTGGTAAATAATTCGAAATTTTATCTTGATTTTGTTTTATATATCTATGTGTTTCATTATTTAAGTGACCATTATAATTGTTAATAATATGATGGCTTTGAGTATTTTTTATACCATTTAATGGTTGCGAACTTTTTAGAAAATTTGTTGTTTTATTTTGGGTTTGAGGTAGCTGTAATTTTTTTTTTTTTGATATTAAAGAAGAATTACTTCGTACTCTTTCATTTGTTTCGACATTAAAACTGTTAATCACATTAATGGGATTATTTTGCATATTATTTATAAAATGTGTATTATAATTATTACTGTTATTATGTATATTGTTAGTATTGTTTATGTTATTTCCCATAAGATCATTATTATTTCTTGAATTGTTTTCTATATTATTACTGTACATACCTCCATTTTTATCAATATAATCATTATTATTTGTATTTTTCGAATTGTTTATACGTGAATTATAATGTGATAAAGCATTAAATGCCATTGCATTATAAAGTTTTTCTTTATATTCTTCAGTACAATTTCTTAATTGTGAATATTGCTCTTCGATATTTGTAAATATTGAATCTTCTTTTAAATCAACATTATGGATATCATTTTCATATGAATTGTCTTCTATTTTATTTTGATTTTCATCATAAATATTTTCGGATATATTTTGTTCTGGGTTAAAAGTGGTTTCATTCATAACAGGAAAATTTTTATTATTTTTATGTTTTCTTGAATTTATATAAGTTGAAAAAAATAAAATAAGTTTTAATTTTGCAATTAATCCAAGGGCAGCCAACACATATAATCTTTTAAATTTATCTTTTTCATCTTCAAGCATATGTTCATAATTTTGTAGATTTATTCTTAAATAAGACAATTGTGATGAAATACCATCAACTAAACCTTCTATAAAATTTACATTTTTTAATTCACACATAATATTTTCACTTGTATTTTGATAATTAAGGGCTTCCAATTCCCAATCTTTTATAAAATTTCCATCGATTTGAGGTATTAATGATTCTTTTAACTTTAACAAAATTTGAATTTTTTCTTTAAAATTTATTAAAGCCATTGCTTATAATTTTTTTTTTTTGTATGAACAGTTCAGAAAAAATAGCTATACAGGTAGCTTTTTTATTTTTTTTTTTATTTTTTTTACAATTTTGATAATGTTATTTTTGTATATAATTATTTATATATATTTTTTTTTGAACGTTCTGTTGCATTTATTATATTAGTCCTATGCACCCTTTTAATTTTTTTTACAATTTTTACTACTAATATATATAACAGTTACAAAATATTTTATAAATTAAAATAATTTACATAGTCTTTAATAACAAAACAAGTACATATTTAAATGCACATTGCCGATTGGTGGAAAATTTATATTTATATGGTTACAACATATATAGTATCTATAATTATCCATGCATATATATAAATATATGTAATATATACTTTTGTTTTTTTGGGGTGTTATCTATTTTTTTTCAATTAAATAATTTTTTTGAAAAAAAATGAAACATATTATATTTATATAAGGCGTGACGAAAAAAAAAGTAAATAATCTATAAAACAAATATTACACAATTTGTTACATTATTAAAAGTGCTTAGTAAAATGCCTTTACAAAAAAACAATTTAAAAAAAAATGACATAAAAACAGTTTAAGCACAAACACATGTAAATTTTTAAAATGTTTACTTTGAACAGAATAAACACAAGAAAAAAATATGAAATTTAATCATATTAAATAACAAAAAAGGAGAGAGGGGGGAAAGTAAAAATTTTAAGGAAAAGTTAAGAAAACTATAAAAGTAAAATAGGGAAAAGAAGTGGAAATAAATGAAGAATGACAAAAAAAAAATGTCAAAATATTATGATCTAATATTATTAAAATAAATAAAATAAAAATTTAATCGTCTTAAAAATTTACAGCAATATATATAGTAAAAGAAATATGCAACGTCATAATATTATAAAACATCAAAAATGTGTAAATTAATAAATGCATGAATAAATAAATAATTATATATATTTGTTAAAATAATTTTCGAAAAAAATATTTCTTTACTTATTGAAAATCATAAATTTTCATTTTTTTCTATTAGTTTATCAAATTATAATTTTATTAGTAAAGTAGAAGGTACACATTATATATAGTACACGCACATTTTATATATCTAAGAAAATTAAGATTTTTGGCTGATTTTAAAGAATTATTCATATAATTAATAACCTAATAAATCTACTTTTTTTGTTTATTTATCCATTTCTAGACCGTCACATAATTATGTAGTTACTGTCCATTTATTGTTATAAGTTTAGTTTGTTTGATTTTTCTTTGCCTTTTTTCAATACACTTTAGTCTTTCACAACCTTAATACTACTTATATATTTCACCCACTTATTCTTTATGTTTTTTTCACTTTAATATGATCAATAAGCTTACCAAATTATGGACCCAGGTTTTTATTTTTGTAAAATAAATAAGTTTATACACATTTATATAGAATAAGAACAAATGAATAATGACAAAACATAAAGGTGTTGTGACAAATAATATTATAAAAATGGATTTGTATTAAACCGTGTTACTTTGTTAATGGTCTTTAAATATATAGGCATATATTTTATCTATTTGGTTTATTCTTTACTATATATTTCGATATGCAAATATTAGGGAAAATAATAATTACACATTATACAGTTCTTTATAATTTTTTATGATTTTATACTTTAGCATATGGTTATGTTTGTCAACAAGTTTTACTTTGTAAAGTCATATGGATGTGTAGAGTATGAATTATATAAGTTTATCTTTCTTTTTTTTCGAGAACAATTAATTAAAAGTGTGATCTTACAAAAAGATTGAAACAATATTGACGTGTGTGTTTCACTAAATATGTATATCAGTTTGTGGGAATGTATATATTAAAAATAATGGAAATAAATAGGGGTATATATTTATTAATATTATGTAACAATTTTTATGTAAAAAATAATAATATTTCTTAAAATTGTGTAAATATATATCATTGTTAAAGTTCATTTTATACAAATAAACTATTTTGGTGTTATTATGACTAAAATATTTTCGCTGATATTTTTCAAGCACTCTTGATAAGGTTAATAAAAAGGGCACTAAAAAATTGGTATAAAGAAAAAAGGGAAAAAATATTTTTTCAAAATAATTTTGAGAAATTTACCCAAACTTCAATTAATTTTATATGTCATATTTTCAGAAAAATAAATATTTATCAATTTGATTTATGTTTCACTATACTTCGAATTGGGACTACAAAAATAGTGGAGAATAGTTTGCGAATAATTTTGTAAGCCTTATAATTTGGGCAGAGATAGAAGATATTTGTGAGGGTATAGTAACTGTGTATCAATTTTTTATTTTTTATTTTTACTTTTCTTGTTTTCTTTCCGTTTTCACTACCCAACTTGATGGAAAAAAGTAGGCGGTATATTTCAAATGAATTTCTGGAGGAGTTTGAAGAGAATGAACATAATATAATATTGATAAAAAAAAAGATTAATGAATATTCTTTCAAATTAAACAATGAAAATGAGATGCATGCAAATCAGTCGATTTATTGTGGTATTGGTGGTATATTATATATGGACATAGTATTATATGAATATAATAATGATTATATATATTTAGAATTTGGTAATAATATAATAAAAAGAATAAATAGATATACTTGTAAGAATTGTATAAGTTTTTTAGAAGGTAATATAGGGGTAGTTAGTTTATCATGTGTTTTAAATAAGTATATAGAAAATGATAAGGGTGTAGATATAAATATAAAAGGTTTAATTCAAAACTTAAAAGATAATTCAAAAGAATTATTACAAATAAATAGTAATTGTGAATTATTATATGGAAAAAGTGGATATATATATTCTCTATTATTTTGTAAAAATACATGGATAAATACAAAATTCAAATTTTTTATATTAAAAAATTTATATAATATAATGAATTCAATATTTGAATATGGTTTAACAGAAGGTGAAAAAAATTATAGTAATACATTCCTTAGTTTATATTTTGAATGGCATAAACAAATATATTTAGGTAGTGCCCATGGTTATGCAGGTATATTTTTAATACTATATAAACTTATATTATTTTTATTTAATCACATTGATGATTTGTCTATATCGTTAATTTTATGCTATAACAATGAAGTGGTAGATTTAAACAATTTAGACAAAAATGAAATGAACAAATGTAAAAATGTCGTTATTTCAAAACTTAATGAAAATATAAAACTTATATATAAAGTAGTAGATGAAATATTACAATTTTATTTAACCGATGAATATAATGTTTATTCATCAGTTCGAAGAAAACAAAAAAGTCAAGAAATAAGTTACACAATTGATAATGGTAATAATTTTGTAAAAAAAAAAGAACAACTAATTCAATGGTGTCATGGAAATGTAGGATTTATTATCCTTTTAATTGAATTATTAAAATATAAATATGTACCAATTAATTTTAAAGAAAAATATAATCAAAAATTTTTAGAAAAAATGGGATTATTAATTTGGGAGAAAGGATTATTATATAAAGGATTTGGTTTATGTCATGGTATATCAGGTAATGGAATTGTTTTTTTATATTTATATAATTTAACTAATGATAAAAAATGGTATAATATGGCATTAAAATATGGTCTTTTTTGTATAAAATATTTTGACAAATTTTATAATATTCCTGATAGACCTAATTCTTTATATGAGGGTTATGCAGGTCTAGTTGTTTTTTTATCATTTATTGTGAACCCTCATTTGGCGTACTTTCTTGGATATGATTTTCCAAACAATTTGATTTCTACTGATGTGTGAATGTTGCTTTATTTTGTTTACATATATATATCTGCTTATTATGCTTTTCATTTCTTGTTACATATATTTTTTTTCTAAAAATTTATACCTTTGCAATAAAACGCAATTTTAATTATGTTTAAAAAATATAAACCCGAGGGAACTAAAAATGGTTTGTATTTAAAGTAATAAAATAAGAATGAGGGTTTCATTTTTCCATACTTAATAAGAAACACTCGATACTTCCATTTGTGCCAGCAACGGATAAGTACACTTTACGGTCGTAATTTTGTTGATTATTTTCATCAATTTTTAAAATATTTTTTTTTTTAACCACTAAATAGTTTAAGCATGAAACGTCATAAACCGCCATTTTGAATTTTTTGAAACTAGACAGGGCAATAACATGCTTATTTTTGTCTTCATTTTTATTTTCATTTTCATTGCCTAATTTTTTGACGCTCCATTTATTCATTTTCCATATGGATATGTACTGATCCCATGATGTTGTTATGACAAAGTTTGAGAAATTTACTATTGACCTAATTGATGAATAATGTGAATTTGGCATATTTGTATTTTGTAAAATAAAAATTCTAAATCGTTTTTGTATATTAGAATTGTTAGTCATGTCTTGATTAATTTTGATAGTACTAGTTTCATTTTTTATAATTTCAAAATCTTTTATTTTATCTTTAATTTTTATAGTAAGTATATTAATAGATTGATCATCTCCACATGTAAAAATATGTAAAATATTATTTTTTTTTTTAATAGATATTTTATTAATTCCATTTTGATGTACTTTTATTTTTTTAAGTAAATCCATTTTATCTTCTTCAACATGATAAATATAAACATGTCCATTATTTAGTCCGGAAACTAATATATTATGCATTTTGTTATCACTCCATTTTTTTTTTTTTTTTTTTTTAACGAGAAGGTGTAACTCATTTGGGTCTAACTTTTGTGTCACATCACTTGGAATGTTACTGCTTGTTTCTATATTTGATTCAGTATGTAGATTGTTTTGCACGTCATTTAATTTGTGGTTCATGCTTTGTACTTCTTTTAGTTTGTGGCTTATTCTTTGTACTTCTTTTAGTTTGTGGCTTATTCTTTGTACTTCTTTTAGTTTGTGGCTAGAATTTTTTTTATTAGTAAAAATGCTGGCTAGACTAATTGAGAGTATTGTGCTGTGTAAGTTGTAAGAACTTGTTAAGGTTGCACGCTTTTGAATTTTTGAAAAAACGATATTTTTATATATTTTAAATTCATATATACCATTATTATATCTAAATATATGACCCATAGATGTTCCAATAAATATATCAAAATGAATAACATAATTATTTTCTGTTTGATCTGATATTTGATAAGTTCCTTCAACACATAAAAATCGAAGATTACTCGAAAAAATTGGAACTTTTAATTTTTCTATATGATATATAATTGGAATTTTATTATTATTTATAAAAATATAAAAAAGGTTGATAGAATTTTTTGCTCCAACACTTGCTAAAAATCGAAGATTTTGAAAATTATAAAATGAATTTTTTAAAAAACAGATAGAAAAAATTGGCTCATTATGATTGTAGACATTTTGAACTACCTCAATTCGGTGTCGCAAATAACTTTTGCGATCATATTTATTTTTAGAATTCATTTTAAGATCTTTTTTAGGGTCTAGTACAGACGGTTTCGATTCTTGGCTTTGTTTAATTAGCTTGGTAAATAAAATTTTGATAGTCCCATCCTCTGAGCAGGTAACAAAATAATTTTTGTTTATCCATAGAATGGAAGAAATACTTTTAGTATGAAAATCTGAATTTATATAAATTTGATTGTATGGTATAATATTTGATTTATTTTGATTCAAGTCTTTAAAATAAAAAAATATATTTTTATCTTTACAAAAACAAAAGGAAAATGTTTTCATCAAATTATTTGTATATCTCATAAAAATACTTAAAGGCCTTCTAAAACCTCCACATTCTACTGATATATATTCAATTTTATTTTTTAAATCGTATAAAACAAATTTTTTTTCCTTAAAGCAGCAAACAACCATATTATGGATATTGTCTTCTTGAGAGCAAGTTGTGTTATAAGGAGGGTTAGAGTCTTCCCCCTTTGTAGTATTGATAAACATTGGAATTAATTTATAAATAGAGGAATAATATGGAATTTTAATCAAACATAATTTATATAATGTATATATTTTATTTTTATATAATTGATATTTTATTATATTTCCATTTTGGCCACAAGAATAAATGAATCCATCAATTATTTTGATGTCAAACACTTTTCTATTACCATGTACTCGTAACTTGTCTTTATATTTAATAGTAATATTTTCAAAATCATATATTCTTTTTTTTTCATATATTTGGATAGGAATTTTTAAATAGATAATAAAAATACAACCATACTCATCACCTAAAAATATTATAATATTCAAACTATTTAGAGATTCTTTTTTTGTTTGTTTTTCTCTTAATGCATAATTAAAGGATATTATTTTGGATTTTTTATTTTTCACATCTATAAATGTTTCAGATATTTCAAAAAAGTTTATTTTTCCATCTTCATTTTGTATTCCAAAAAATTTTATATTTCCTGTATGATCAAATGTTGTTAGTAAAAAGTTCGAGACAATATTTTTCACTTTATGTCGTTCAGAATCTGATTCTATTTCATTATTGTACATGACCATGTAAAATGTAGAGTTATCAGATGTTGCATTGTTAAAGTTGGAGAGGTCTTGTTTTGTGTTATTAGATGCACTTTTTTTTAAGTTCAAATATAAGATATCCACTATATTTTGATATTCATTAGATGATATAATTTTGTTGTAACTTAAAGTAGATAGGGGAATTAGATTGATGTCACTTACTCGATGCGAAAAACATTTAAAATATTTTGAAAAAATAATATTTGAATTGTATAGATTATTATTTGATAAAAATAGAAAAGAAGAATATCCATTACTAAATCCAAGAGAAATATAATTTAATCCATAAAAAGTTAAACATGTTAATAAACAATTTTTATCTTCTATTTTATGTAACAATGTTAATCTATTTTTTATTTGGCTAGCTTTTAAAATATATATTTTTCCAAAATTTGTACAAATTATAATATTAGTCATATTTATATGATTTATAGATCTAACCCAATCATTTGTTTTTTCTAATTCTTTATTTAAAC